>NC_141355.1:1299147-1431647 GCF_057382095.1 Aulonocara sp. 'chitande type north' Nkhata Bay | reverse complement strand
TAAATACATAAAATACACTTAATTTAATTTAAGGCGAACATTAAATGTAAACATATCATACGACTCCATCACTACTACTAATAATACTACTGTTACTAATAAATGTGATCTGTCACACAGTCAGTCACACCAAGTCAAATGAATGGTAATCTGTATGTAACTGTTCTTTCAGTGGTTTATAGAAACAGGTATGATATAAGGAATAGACTCAATCTTTCCCAGAAGTCTTGGAATATGGAGGCAGCTGCTGTCCAGGTCAGATTTCTCTGGAACAGATGGCTGCTGTCCTCACTGCAGAGTTTTGCTGTGTAGGTCACACAATATTAAAACATATACTAAGTTTACTCTGATGCAGAAGGAGTAGGACAAAACATCGACCACTCCATAGCTTGGAATAAAAGACTCTAATAAATAGCACCTAATTTTTCTTTCAGCTCCTCCCACAGTGGATCATCTCCCTCAGTCCCTCGTATCTTTGTCAGCCACACCAACCTCTTCATGCCCTCCTTCAATACATCCAGGAGTCTTTGCTGTTGTCTCCTCTTTTCCTCCTGCCTGGCAACACCATCTTCAAATCCTTTGTCCAACACATCCATGGTCCCTCCTCTGCACATGTCCAGATTATCTCAGCATTGCCTCTCCAACCTTGTCTCCAAAGTGCTCTGAGCTGTCCCTCGGATGCATTCATTTCTAACCTTGGCCATCCTGTTTACGTCCAATCAAAAGCTTTAATTCAGTCTCCTGTCTTTTTGGGAGTGCATCATCTCCAAACCATACATTGGTCTCACTCACTAAATGTCCCCTTTCACTCTTGCTGCTATCTTTCCATCACAAAGCACTCTGACACTCTTCTCCACCCACACCACCCTGGCTGCACGCTCCCTTGTGCACTGCTGTTGCTTTGGTGAAGACTACATGGTTCTAATAGCTTCTATTCTTCTTTTATCCTTCTTGTAGCACTCTTCTGCTCTACCTGAGCACTCAAATTCCTCTTTTTATCCAACACTTACACACTCATACTCTGATGGATACATCGGAGAGCAACTTGGGGTTAGTGTCTTGTCCAAGGATACTTGGCATGCAGACTGGAGCAGACTGGGATCGAACCACCAACCTTCTGAATAGTAGGTGACCTGTGCTACCACCTGAGCTTTAGCCACCCTTTTGGATGGTTGAGCCCAGCTATTTAAACTCATCTACCTTCATTACGTCTACTTCTTCTTCCCATTCACACAGGTGTATTCTGTCTCTTATCTTATCTTCATCCCTCTTATCTCCAGAGCATACCTCCACATCTGCAGGAACTCATTCACCTGCTCCCTACTCTCACTACAGATCACACTGTCATCTGCAAACAACATAGCCCCCCACCTTGAACAAAAATCTGCCATTCAAGCTTTTCAGGGAGTTTTTAGGACTTCCTGATAATAATGAATTACAGTAGTCCAGCCTGGAAGTATTGAATGCATTGCTAATTATTCAGCATCACTCTGAGACAGGATGATTTTAAAGATATTGTGCAAATGGAAGAAATCAGTCTACATATTTGTTTAACATGCACATCAAAAGACATCATATCCTGGTTATATGCTTCCTCTAGATCAGGGGTCGGCAACCCTAGGCACGCGTGCCACAGTTGGCACGCGAAGGGTTAACTGATGGCACGACCATAGCTGGACTGGCCATCGTGCATATCGAGCATTTGCTTGGTGGCCTGGTGACTTTTTTTTCTCTTTGTAACGGAATAAACAATGAAAGGTGGTGGATTGGCCAGATGCTGCTCGATTATGGCAAAAATGATAATCACGATTATTTTCACTGAAATTGAGATCTCGATTATTTGACGATATTTATTTAACCCTTACGACCTACTATAGAACCAAGTCCGCCAGAGCTCATATTATTTTTTTACATGTTGTAGTGCCATTTGTGGGAGCATTTCAAGTTGCTATACAACTGTTATAGCCCATATTTTAATAATATGTCTGTATTAAGTCCATAGTAACTACATTAATTGCAAAAAAGTGCAATAAACTACAAAAAAATTGAAAATCGTTTTTGTTTTTTTTACATATATTTCTACTTGGAGAAATTTAAGAGGTTTATCCCTCAAAACTTTAAATACAAAAAAGTTGCAAAAAATAGTTTACAACAACAGGAAATTTATTTTGAGTGTCTTCATAGTTTTATTTTGGAAATACACCAATTTTTATATACTGCAGGAAAAACGAAAAAACAATCCTATGATGCAAATTTGCAAAGAAAACAGCATGTGCATCAAAATAAACCATTTCCAGCAGTGCAATTTGAGTTCTAAGCATCCCAGAAACTATTCAGAAAAGTCAAACATGACTTATAAAAACACCAGTATAGGCTTTTAAGGCCTACAAGTAAAAAACTACATTTTCCGCAAAAATGACATCACTTCCGGTTTCGGGCAGGAAATGGCGCGCTGACGTCCAGTGTTGCCAACTTTGTCGCTATATTTAGCAGTTTTCAGACCCGCTAAAAAAAGATGTGAAAGCGCGTATTGCTTTTACTCTCAACAAGCAGCGGGTGCTGTAACGCAGTCAGTTCTTCTTTTACTCTTTTACTCTTATGCTGTTTTGAGGATCACAAGGTTTAAAACTACTTATAAACACACACACACACACACACACACACACACACACACACACACACACACACACACAAAGTAACTCCACCAGAGTGCCCATTTCGGGTCACTTTTGCCGGTCCAAGCCCGGGTAAAGGAGCAGGGTTGGAATTGTGACATTAAAAAAAACAATAATTGCTAAAAGAAATTTAATTTGTAGTTCTAAATAAACACTAAATGCATTTAGGACGTTTTTTACTCACTTTATGTCTCTTCCACGATGTTGTTTCTCTCTCCAACAACATAGGTTACAATTAGATTAGCATGACCAATTATGCAAATTAGGCGATGACGTCATTTAGCGACTTCTAGTGACTTTTAGGACAGCCAATAGCGATTTTCCTTACTGAGGAGTTGGCAACACTGCTGACGTCTGTTTCACTGTGGGAAGTGTTACGAACAGCTGATCGGATCGGCAAAGCGTGTTTCTGGAATATTATGTTTTTGTTCCTGCAAGCGCTTTTTATGCAATTTTTGCAAAGCTTTATGTGGAAGGAAACCGTGACCGAGGACAAGCTGATGGCATCAGATGTAAGTACAACTCCTCCGGTTTCATATGCAAAACAAATTATTGCGCTAGCTTACACGGTTCAGGTTCTACAGGGATTTAAAAATAGTTACACAAAACGGAGCGTGCTGCTCTGACCGGCTTTAAAGGGTTAACAATAACAACGTATTGAATAATGACTTTAAAAAATAATATAAAATAGTGTGCAACACCACTGAAGTTTTTTTTTACCTCTCTTTTCAACCAACGGCAGTCACTCTCCTCTCCAAATAACTTCTGCTTAGCTTTCCGAGCTTCCCTCGGGTCCTCTTAATCAGCGGTCTCCAACCTTTTTTGCGCCACGGACCGGTTTATGCCCGACAATATTTTCACAGACCGGCCTTTAAGGTGTCGCGGATAAATGAGGGAGGGGCTAATAATCGGCTCAGTCATTTTTAATGATCGTTGAAAGCCCAGATCGTAATCGTGATTAAAATTCGATTAATTGAGCAGCCCTACTGGTCGGTGTGTAAAAATAACTGTTTTTCAACTCTCAGTAATGCCATAGTGATCGTTTGATATATGGACCTGCAGCGGAGTTTAGGCCCAGACACGGCTAGTGACGTCAGACTGAACGACCGGATACAGGTAACCCACCAGGAAGTGAGGTTATTAGCAAGTTCACCTTCAAAATTAAATCTTCTTAACATTTATAACTCTTTTTACTGTTCTTTTTAACTTAAATACATAAAAATGAATTATTTTAAAGCAAACATTAAAGATAAACATAAATGCCTTTGAGGCATCACAACTACACTACACACTAACTACACACTAACTACACAAGATTTGCGCTAAACGTTGCAAATCTCTCACATCTCAAACACGCCGTCACTCCTAAAACTTCCCCCTTTCCTAAACAACTAAATGCCATGTTGCCATATCATTTTTTGATTGGTCCACATGGTACATTTTTCCACCAATAGGAAAGGCTGGGGCGTTTGGTTTTGCTCACAGGCTTTCGAGCGTTTTCCTTATAAAACGCCGTTTTTACCGTTTCTTCCTGCAGTAAATATAAACAACGACAGTATTCAGGAAGAAAATCAAACATTGCAGATATTTTTATCATAACTCTGGTTTTATGTGGCCGATCAACTCAATTTAAAAACTGGTATAAAGTCCACACTTTTCCCGTCAGTTGTTTGTCTGTCCTGCTCACATCTCCAATGGTTGTGCACGTTGTCATTAACGTGGCTTCACTCCTCATCAGCCTCTTTGCTAAAACACCGGCACATAAGGACGCTGTCACAGCCTGTCAACCACGTTGATCAGCTGCGTATATACGAATGTGAATCGCATCATTGGCTGGACTGTGGGATAAGGTGGCATCGTTCTGATCCCATACGGGAGCAGCCAGTCACTGACTAACATGCAGAACAGAATTGCTAAATTATTAATGTTAATTTCAATTCAGGCTAGATTTTTTTTTGTGCACAACACAGATTTTCTGTGCGCAGAGTCGTGCCAGCAGTGCGCAGCTTAGAGGGAACATTGGTCCTTACTCCCTTCCTCCTTACTCCCTCGCTCCTTACTCTCTTCCTCCTTCCTCCCTTCCTCCTTACTCCCTCGCTCCTTACTCTCTTCCTCCTTACTCCCTTCCTCCTTCCTCCCTCGCTCCTTACTCTCTTCCTCTGCTCCTTCTGATTCACTAACTGTCCTTCACCCTCATGTTCTAGATTCATTAGCTCCTTCCATCTTCTCAGCACGTTCTTCACTTAGTCGCATATTTCCATCTGTACCTTTCATCACGATCCTGCTGCACATCCTTTTCAGTTTAATCACTCTGCCTACGAATCAGTCCTTTTCTCTTTCCTGAGTGTGCAGCCTCACATACAGCTCACTATCAGCCTTTTCCTTTCTTCTTGCCATCCCTTGCAGTGTCCCATCTCTTTCAGACTGTAAATGTAATCTACCTGCATGCACCTTTCTCCACTCTTATTTACCCCTGTATGTTCTTAAAGTACGTGTTTACCACCATCTGTCCTTCTGCATTTCTCCTGCAGACACTTCATCCAACTCCAGAACTCCTCTGTCTCTTCTGACACATGTTTTTACCTGTGCAGGTAATGTCCTGTGCAGCAGAATCATAATGTGAATGCTTTGTAGTGACAGACATATTTGCTTTCCCAGGAGGAGCCCCATAGACTCTCTGTAGGTATTTATTCACTTGATTTTATTATTCATATCACACAGGGGGTAAATATTATATTATATTATATTATCCATCCATCCATTCGCTTCCGCTTATCCTTTTCAGGGTCGCGGGGGGCGCTGGAACCTATCCCAGCTGTCATAGGGCAAGAGGCGGGGTACACCCTGGACAGGTCGCCAGTCTGTCGCAGGGCCAACACACAGTGACAGACACATTCACACCTAGTGACAATTTGGATTATCCAATTAACCTATCCCCACAAGCTGCATGTCTTTGGACGGTGGGAGGAAGCCGGAGTACCCGGAGGGAACCCACGCAAACACGGGGAGAACATGCAAACTCCACACAGAAAGACCCCGGCCTGATGGTGGAATTGAACTCAGGACCTTCTTGCTGTGCGGCAACAGTGCTAACCACCGTGCCACCGTGCTGCCCTGTATTATATATAATATATATATAATACAGGGCAATATAATATTATATTATATTATATTATATTATATTATATTATATTATATTATATTATATTATATTATATTATATTATAATGAAATCGTATGAGTAACATCCCTTCAAGCAAAAGTTTTGGTCATTTTCACACATTTTAGTGTTTGAATGTGTTTTCATGGTTTTAAATGACACAATGACTGTCATGGTCCTGGGCCGTGTTGGCCCAGTATTCTTAGTTCTCTTGTATTTTTGTATTTAGTTCCCTGTTTAGGCCATGTTTCCTGAGTTGCCCTGTTATGTTGTTCCCTGTGTGTTTTCCCTTCGTGGCTTTTACCCCCTGTGTGCCCCTCTGTGTATCTGTGAGCCCTCGTCTCTCCTTATGTTTTATTCCATGTTTCCCCAGCCCGTTATGTCTGTTTTCCCCGTGCTCTCTCTCCTCCTGTCTGAACCTCTGTACTTCCTGTTTGACTCTGCCCGTCTCCCGTCAGTGTTATGTTCACCCCGCCCTGTCTCGTTATGGTTATCTGTGTCAGCTGTGTTCCCCGTGTGTTCCCACTTTCCTCGTTAACCCTCTGTGTATTTCTGTCTGCGTCTCCCTCTGTTCGGCGTCGCGTTCTCCCTCATGTTGTGTGTGTTCCTCCCTGTGTTTCTTGGCGAGCTTTGTATTTAGTTTTCCCAGTTTAGTTTCGTATTTCCTACGTTCTGCCTCTCCAGCATTAAAGCTGTAATTTTTGAGTTCATCCCCGTGTCTGTGAGTTTTGCATTTTGGGTCCTCCTCCTGCCTGCCACACAGCGATCCATGACAATGACAGCAGTGGTAATAATAAGGCTGTTAGCCAAGATGGTAAGAAATGGCATGAAAACAAGCAGAAAAGACCCATAAGGAGCATATCTGAGTGTTTCCCAAAAATGACAAGAATGATGGTGGTGCTGCAAACACACATCACACTCATACATGGATGGGGTTTAACTTCCTGTTTACTCGTGTCCAGTTCAACTCCCAAAACCAGGGTGAGGTTTAAAATATAGCTATGTACAGTGTTACACTGAAACTCATTTTAGGGTGACAAGATGTAACGCACAATTCTTAAAATGCAACTCTTGATTGTGATGCAGAGCTAACTCTAACACACTGTGGGTTCTGTTCTTGGAATCAGAGCCTGATGATCGGATATCAGGCACGATTCGACTTTAGTAAAATGTTACATTTGCAGTTCATGGCTGAAGTTTAACAAAAACTGACAACCTGCCAGTCTTTGAAAATCCAGGCGGTTTATCAAAACCTCCGCGTTCAGAGAAAAAACGTTTTTGCTGTTTGTTCAGAGTCATCATCCCTGTGCAGCTGTCATGGATTCATGGAATTATCAGACCTGCTCATGCTGTTAAAAGTCGTGGAGTCATTAAGCATCCTAGTGTGGAGGAGGCTTTTCTCGATGGAGCAGTTAACTTGTGGCTCATGGTAAAAGTGTTTATATAAGCTGTTTGGATAATGATACGGGGACATGATGGCACATAGTGAGAATGAACAAATATTTGACGGAGGACAAGCAACTGTTTGTCAAGATGCCATTAAGCCCGGAGGTTGCATAGCACCTTCAAATAAAAGCATTCGTGTGTCACCGTGACAACAGTCCCACAATCACCCGACTGTCTGCAAATACGAAACAGTTTGAAACTGCTCAAAACACCACAGCACTAAAATAAAGTGTTAATGTTATTCGACAAAACTGATGTGAAATGTTATCTCACCAATAACACAACTTTACTAATGACAACGTAAACCACACATTTATTTGTGGCTTCCATTAACGCACATTTCATTTGATCAGACAGCAGAAAAACACAAACTTGGTTCATGTTTTTTTTCCATCGTCCTCATTTAATGTTGTTTCAAGGCCTGTTGCTTTCTTCTCTTTTCTCACATCCTTTCTGTCTCAACACAGACATGTAAAGTGAATGTATTGCTGTCAGGCTAAATTATAGTATATATCATGACCATGTGGGAAGGACGTTGGTGTGGTGGTCAGCACTGTTGGCCCACAGTACGAGGGTCCTGCACCATCAGGCCGGGCCTCTCTGTGTGGAGTTTCTCTTCGTGCTGTTGTGGGTTCACTGTGGGTACTCGAGCTTCCTCCCACAGTCCAAAGAGATGCAGTTAGTGGGATTCAGTTAACTGATGATGCTAATTTGCCCATAGGTGTGAATATGGTTGTTGTCTCCCTGTGAAAGCTCTGATTGGTGAGCTGTCCAGACTGCAGCCTCCTCTGATACGTGGATATACATATGTTCATGTTTCACGTTCATGTCAGATGCAGTTCAGCAGGATGGCACAGGATGTTACGTTCAACAACCTGCACACACACCTGGACACACACGTATGTTTCAGTCACAGTCATTGTGGCGATTGTTTGTTTATCTTTGCTCTGTATTGTCAGCTTTGTGTTCATACCTAAATATAAGAGAAGGATTGTGTGTGTCCTCATGAAGACTGTAGGTCAGGCTCATGTTGGTAAACAGTTATTATGAGGCAGTCGTCTCAGGTCGTCTTATGGAGAAAAGTGAAAGAAACATGACAGTATGATACAGCAACACACTGCATTAAGAAGAAAAGTGTTCCCAACGCCTCCAACATGCACCAACATCTGTCCCACTGCATACAAATAACAGGATGTGGATGCTGGGGAAAGTAGAGCCAACGACAATCAGTAAGGAATCTAATGATAAGTGATATCGATACAGAATCAGAACTTCTTAATGTTTAAGAATTCCTGACGCCGTCCTTCAGTAACATGAAAGCAGGCTGTTGCTCCCGGAGCTAGGCTAACAGCTCCACAGAGATCCTGGAGCTAAGATTCGTGTTATTCCGTGTTCATTTAGCCCTTTGCGTGCTCGCAATGCATCACATTTTACTGCTGCAACAGCTAATGTTGGAACTTTCCCTCGACTCTGCAACACAACAGGAGAACACACTCTGAGGGAATCACTGCAGATGGGAACTGTGACGTTTATCCTCTTCAAACTACATGTACACCAGTCCCACTGTACTGAATCGTTTGGAGGCGTTTGAGCCATGACACACTTTATTAACAGCTGCGTCTCACAGATGTGCTGCTGAGGAAAACACTAACACAGCGGTTATTATAAGGACGATCCTCTCTCAGAGACTGTTCTTTATGAACACTGTCTTCACCTGCTCCCTTCAGAGGTCACCCACCTCCATCTCCCCCCGTCCTCACCAACCCTCCACCTTCATCATCACCTCGTGGGCTCAGTAAATGAATCATCTTCAGTAAATGAAATGCTTATCACAGTATGCAGATGTTGTTTCTTCATCGATATCCCACTACGACACAAACACAGACAATGGCGAGCTTCTGAAAATTCCCTTTCTTCAATCACTCACCAAAATGTATTCCCTCTAAATTTACAAATGGCTGACCTTTGAAAATTGCCGTGTTTAAGCCTTTGCTTTTCATCCTTCTGTGCCTTCTGTAAATGTCACATAATGTTACTGGGCTCTGGCAGCACAGGATCATTAATCTTTCCTGTGCAGGCTGGCTGGGGAAATATGGTGGGCAGAGCCGCTATATCAGTAAGTAGGGACATCAGAGCAGAAGTGTAAACATCATTTAGACACTGCAGTTTTTCTGCTCAAATGGGTTTGATGTTGATGAACATAGACCAGTGATGCGCAGTGTTTGATCAATGCTGGAGGAAGGTTAGTCGTTATTCCATCACGGTAAGATGGAAATGTGCATTTCTCCTCTTCCACACTGACAGAGGACAAATCTGCCTCCTGCGCTCCATTTGTACTCATGCATGGGTTGCATGTGCACGACTCGGACAGGCCGTGTATACGCAGAACAAACCGAGCCATGAAGTCCAAGGAACAGTCTGCAGACCGCTGAGAGAGGATTGCATGGATGCACAGATGCAACCCAACAGATTTCTCCCACCACTCCCAGTCTGCACAGTAGCATCATGGGCAGCCAAAGTGGGAGAAACCTCCCCAGAAAAGGCGTGCTGAGACTTTCAGCTCTAATTGCTGCCAAACGTGTTTCAACAAAATTTCGAGCAAAGGCCGTAAAAACAGTTTTGTTTTTTATTTTGAATAAATCTGCAAGAATTCCAAGGAATCGTTTTCACTGAATGTAATCCATGTTGGAATAATGCAAGGAAACTACTACGACAGGCTGTGAGCTGTAAAATAGTACAGTACAGAATACTATTTCATATACTGAAAGTACTAATGTAGTTAGTAAAGGAAAGCTGATTGTCGGGCATCAGGTGAGAGGTGTTCTCAGATTTTGATAGGAAAAATGAAATTGTGAGACGGTGCATTTGAGTTTTGACACGCTGCTCCTGTATTTTGAATAATAAACAATGACAGTGACAATGTGTCATGTTTGGTTACATTTATGTAATTGTAAGACTTACCAAGGACAAAGTATTTTATAGAAAAACTTGAAGGAGGCTGTACTTTCTCTTTACCATGGCTCTATATAATAAATGAAACGGGGCTTTTGTGAGCACACAGACTGAAGATGGGATTGCACACCAACGCTCCAGTGACCAATTAGAAAATTGAAAGTAAACTTGGTGCTGCCAGCAGGTCTTGTTTGGCATCCACATGGTTCTGGCAGGTAGTGTCAGTGGATGGTGACAAACTGTTGTTTTCTGCTTCACAACACCTGCAGCCTGGAGCACTTTGAAACTTCCATCACACACACACACACACACACACACACACACACACACACACACACACACACACACACACACACACACACACACACACACACACACACACAGAGTTTCTCAAGCATGTCACAATGTCATCTCAGCCCTGTGGAGTCACTTTATTATAAAATGTAAAAATCCATTCAATTTTATTTAATCACATGAAAAGATAAGGCATTTCCAGGTCATTAATCACATAGAGCCTCTCAGGGGGGGGTCTGTCTGTCTCCACACAGCACTCTCAGCATCATTTAGGAGAGAAATGCTGGGATAAGGATGGACTGCATTCATCACAGGGACTGAACTGTTTGCACAGCAGCTGCAGCTGCCACTGATATTAATCAAACAAAACTAACTTTTTGTTACAAAAGTCTTTTCTGTTAACCTTTGAGACAGGATGATTATTCCTGACGCTCTGCTGCTCTGGAGTTTGGAGGCTGTCAAATCCATAACCAATCTGATTTGGCACTGTTTAAGGATAAATACAGAAACACCCAAATTAGAGCAATCATTCCCATATAAATGAGTAAAACTACTAATGATGGACAACGAATCCTGTAATATTTGTAACAGCTGAGCAGTAACTGGTTCTTTACGTAGAGCTTTTGTACTTTACTCAGAGCACTTTGAGTGTTTCCTCTCTAACATTCACACTCTGATGAAGACGCTGGGATCAAGTTGGGCTTCGGTATCAGGAACAAAGCACACTGTATTCGTAGATGACCCCTCCTGAGCCACAGCTGAACTCATCTCAGAAAATGCTAAAAACATCTCCTTTGTGTCTCACTATTCAGCATCAACAACAGCAGCGTTTAGATGATCTCATGGCATAAATGTGAAATGATTAAGAACTTCATTTGCAGTTGGCGTCCTGTGTGAGTTGAATCCATTTGAATTGAGCTTGTTTATATGTGCACCACCCAAGGACATCGTCACACTGACACTCAGGGAGCCAGGAAATGAAGCAACATGCCTACAGTGGTTGGATGCATTGATCCACCACCCTGAAGAACCAGGTAGAAGTATCCTGTCCTGACTATGTTAAAACCAAACTCACTGGTTTGGTCGGAGCGAAATAGCTGACGACTGTTTAATTCTCCTCTAAAAACATGTACATGTGAATTAAAATCACTTTGAGTCAAACGATGATAACAGAAAGCCGCACCACAGTTATCCGACGAGCTAACTGGGAAGTTAAAGTAGTGCAGGCTGACATAAAAATCTGAACACATCCCAAACTGCAGACAAGGTCAGAGCCAGTGAGTGTGTAATAAATTGGGAGGGTGTGTGCTGAAGCCATTATCTTTCCCTCTCTGCGAGCAGAGCAGTGCAGTGACCTGACATTATAACAAATGGAGGGGAAAACTCTGCCATGAGATGTAAATTCCTGCTCTGCTCCCAGTGGATGGTGGAGTCTCCTCAGAAAGTGAAGCACTGACCCGTGGTGTCCACCAAGATCTGAGATGACAGCGATGGAAGGATTAGAGAGACAGAGAGATGTAAGAGAAAATAGGTGGATGGGGGTTAGGTTAGGTTGTGTAAAAGGGAATTATGATTACATAGGATGCAGGAAGCATCATGGCAAGCAAGATGGAACTGTCAGCATGGACTTCTGCCATGCTCTGTGTTCTAGATGACAGGCAGTGGGGAAAGTGTTCAATGAGTGGGAACTGCTCGGAGCAAACTGTGGATTTTAAAAACAACCAACAATGTACACAGAATGTTTTCTTTGGAAGAATAACAGCAAGCATGTGCACAGCAGAGGCACGTTCAGGCTACTGGGAGTCATGGTGGAAGTTTTCT
Source organism: Aulonocara sp. 'chitande type north' Nkhata Bay (assembly GCF_057382095.1). NCBI lineage: Eukaryota > Metazoa > Chordata > Actinopteri > Cichliformes > Cichlidae > Aulonocara > Aulonocara sp. 'chitande type north' Nkhata Bay. Next base: position 1,419,299 of record NC_141355.1, on the reverse strand, counting down.
AATCAGAAGCTACAGTCGGGGAATAATCATTGGGTCTCCTGCTGAATGTCTACGTTTGCTCACTTAGAAAAAATACAACAGTTTTTACTGTAGTTTCATGTTATTGGAACGAGACTATCAGCCAAAAACAATTACACATGTTATAACACGTTAGATAAAAGCTGACTGAGGGTTGTTTGGGTCATGCACATGTTGATTCTGCTTTGGTTTCATCAGCACTTTCTCCTGAGCCTTCTCCGCATCCTTTAGATGTTCACTGGCAAACTGAAGATGGGCCTGTTGTTGAGCTCCACGATGCATGAAATCACTCCATTAGGGTGTAAGTTCCTCCACAGTAGTTTGGGGCTGATCCAGCACCTTTCTCATGATCATCCCAGCGAGGGATGGAGCTCCAGACTGAAGGCAGTTGATGGTCTTGTAGTCGATTCCAGCCTTGTGCAGATCGAGAGTCCCGTCCCTGACATCCTTTGGCAGCTTTCTGGTCCTGCCCATGATGGTGGAGATGTTAAAGTAGAAGAAACTGATGGTGTGGCTGATACATCAGAAGTATGCGTCCCACATGGGAGCCAGAATTCTGACACATATTCAATTCATAACTTTTATGTAATGTGTGTGTGTTTTAACTACCATGCCATTTAGAGACAAATTTAGCTCCTCTGTACCAAAGCAAACATGCAGCTCAGGAGTGAGCTAGCTCCTGTGTTCACTGAGATATTCAACATCTCTTTATCTCAGTCGGTGATCCCCACATGCTTCAAAGAGTCCATCATTGTTCCTGTCCCGAAGAAACCCCACCCTGCTTCTCTCAATGACTATCGCCCTGTAGCCCTCACCTCAGTAGTGATGAAGTGCTTTGAACGCCTGGTCAGAGACTTCATCATTTCTTCACTACCAGACACACTGGACCCACTACAGTTCGCTTACCGTCCAAATCGTTCCACAGACGATGCCACAGACGATGCCATCTCTCATCTCCTCCACACATCACTCACTCACTTGGACACTAGAAGGGGGAATTATGTTAAAATGCTCTTCATAGACTACAGCTCTGCATTTAACACCATAATTCCCTCCACACTCACCACCAAGCTGGAGCATCTGGGACTCAGCTCATCTATGTGTCAGTGGATCTCCAACTTCCTAACTGGCAGACCACAGGCAGTAAGGATGGGCGGACATGTCTCAGCCTCCACCACTCTCAGCACTGGAGCCCCCCAGGGGTGTGTTCTGAGCCCCCTGCTGTACTCTTTGTACACATATGACTGTGTGGCCACTACCAGCTCCACCACCATCATCAAGTTTGCTGACGACACCGTCGTGGTGGGCCTGATCTCTGATAACAACGAGACGGCCTACCTGAAGGAGATTAGGAATCTGGAGAACTGGTGCCAGAGGAACAACCTCCTTCTAAACGTCAGTAAGACAAAGGAGCTGATAGTGGACTTCAGCACTAAGCAGGAGAGGAACTACCAGACCCCCGTCATCAACGAGTGCCCAGTGGAGAGAGTGGACAGCTTCAAATACCTCGGAGTTCACATCACGCAGGACCTGTCATGGTCCTGTCACATCAACACCGTGGTGAAAAAGGCCCGACAGCGTCTCTACCACCTCAGACGCTTGAGAGACTTCCAACTGCCCTCCAAGGTGCTCAGGAACTTTTACTCGTGCACCATAGAGAGCATCCTGGCGGGAAACATCTTAACCTGGTTCGGGAACAGCACCATGCAGGACAGACGAGCTCTACAGAGGGTTGTGCGGTCAGCTGAGCGCACCATCCGCTCTGAGCTCCCTGACCTGCACTCAATCTACAGCAGGCGGTGCTGGACCAAGGCCAGGAAGATGGTGAAGGACCTCAGCCATCCCAACAACAGACTGTTCTCTCTGTTGAGGTCAGGAAAGCGATTCCGCTCCCTGAAGACCAACACAGAGAGACTGAGGAGGAGCTTCTTCCCGCAGGCGATACGGTCTCTCAATCACACCACCACACAGTACTGACCCACACATATGGTTCTTACACACACACTGGACTTTCTGGACTTTGGTTTTGCACAACACTGGTCACTATATTCTTCATTTCCGGTTAATACTTGTACAGCTGCTGTTATTGTGTATATATTTATTTATATTTAGATTTCTTCATACATTCTTATATAGTTCTATATTGTGTATTTTGTTGTACAGTTATTTTATTTTCAACTTTAATTTATATATTTTATCTTATTCTTCCCAGTTAAATTTACCCTTCATTCTAATTTGTGTTGTACAGTTATTTCATTTTTAACCTTAATTTATATTTTATTCCTTCCTAGTTAAATTTACCCTTTTTAATTTTTCATATTTATTTCCTATCTTATTCATAGCCTTTTCCTTTTGTTTTCTTTAGGTCACGAGCAGTTGTCCAAGCATTTCACTACATATCGTACTGTGTATGACTGTGTACGTGACAAATAAAATTTGAATTTGAATTTGAATTTGAATTTGAGACTGACGTCCCAGATTGTGGCCTGAGGTAACAATGAGCACCAGCACAGAAACTCTTCTACTAAAGAGGAGCAAAGGGGAGGCATGTCCACAGACATGCACAGGGCTAATGCTGATGATGGCAGACGCTCCGCTCTGGCAGCTCCTAAAGTGAGCAAATGAAGGAGTTTAAGTCATTAACATGTCAGGGACATTAATCAGTCACTCGTGTTTGTGCAGTTATTATGTTTCATCCAGTGCAGAGGTTTGCAAATTAATGTCACTCATAACTTAATCAGAAATTCAAGAAGTTTAAGCTGCAGTGAGGCAGGTGTGTGGTGTATGTGATGATCTCACTGTCAAATATTCTTTGGCTGGTTGTGTCTTTATTTTTTTCTTCTCAGAATAAAAGAGGACAACTCTTTTTCTTAATGTAGTTATTACTTCTAAAAACCTTGTTAAACTTGGCAATGAAAAATGGTTTCTTTGTGCGCTATGTTATTGTCTTTTTTCTCGCTCTCCCTGCTTCTTCTTTGTATTTTATAAAGCACTCAGTGATGAAAAGAAACAGGCAGCCGCTGAAGAAAGGCGCGCCTCTCCCTCATTTAAATCCTCTCTCATTATGAGACTAGCAGGTGGTATATGGAGAATATTGCTCTTTAATAAAGGTTCATTTCACCAATATAATGTTGCAAATAAGTGCATCTCCACATGAGCTTGGCTTTATTCTGTCAAGTGAACACATGAAGGTTGCACAAATTAGCCCTGCTTTGCTTGAGTGTCTGTCGCAGACATGTTGTCTTTTTTTGAAACAATGCAATATTCAGTCTCACAGCGTTTCTTTTATTTGCATCTGCTCGTCACTGAGGCCAAACCACAAACAGAATTTACAGTGTGATTCAAGTCTGAGATCCCATCAAGTGACCGTGATTTTGGAAATTTAGAGACTGAAACATTCAAAGATTCAGGAGCTTCTGACATGTAAATGTAAGCAGAGATATTTCAGGTTCTGCGTTGCTAAGATGGGAGTTTAAATCGGATCATTAACATGGACTTTCAGGGAGCCGCTCCAGCCGTGCTAGGGGAGTCCACGCCACCAAAGCCCGAGGTCGATGTGCTGAGCAGAGCGGCCTCACCTCCACCAGAGGCCGGCGTCCGGCATGCTGGATGCCACACCGGCTGCGCCGCTGCTTGCCACATGGGTGGGGCTGCCACTGGATACGCGGGCGACTCCCGGACCCACCTCATCACCGGCACCACTAGATGCGTGGGCGGCCACCAGAACAGATAGTACCTCCCTGCTGCTGGCCCAGGGGCTGGGGTCGGTTCCCGCTCCTGGGGGAGGGGGAGTAGGTTCGGCCGGGTGGTTCCCCGGCCACAGTCCGGTGATGGGCGGTTGTGGCGGGGCGTGGTTTGCGGTGATGATGCAGGTGCGATTGACCCACCTGAGCGACACCTGCAATCACGCCTCGCCGGCTTAAAAGTTTAGAGTTTTTGGCGAATGTTGTTGTGTGTTAGGTTGAGCTGGCAGCGGGAGAGCTGCAGCTCTGTGTGTCCAGCAACCGTACCAAATAAAGATGATCACAGTGGGTCTGTCGTGTTTTTCTGTCGTGTAGGCTGTAGCTGAGGAGGTTGGTGGTTCAATCCCTTGCTGCTTCATTCTTCAAGCCAGAGATTACTTGGGCTCCGATCAGGGTCTGCTTGTGTGTGGATGTTTGATAGAAAGCACCTTAGTAGAAAAAAGTGCTTGTATGAACTGGTATGAAAACCTGAGTGAGGCATTTTGTATAAGATGAGTAGAAAAGCACTATATAAGAACCAGTCGTTTACCAGAGGGGACCCTGCCACCAGACTCCCAGTTGCTTTTTCACTGCAGGCCTTCAAAATCTGAAAGTCATAAAGAGAAAACAAACCAACTGTGACTATAAATACAAGGGCTTCAGTGGCACAGTAAAACACCGTCAACCCAGGCACATTGGGATGACAACTGACTGTCTTCCTTCTCTCACCCCAACCAGTCGCAGCAGATGGCCCCGCCCCTCCCTGAGCCTGGTTCTGCTGGAGGTTTCTTCCTGTTAAAAGGGAGTTTTTCCTTCCCACTGTCACCAAAGTGCTTGCTCATAGGGGGTCATATGATTGTTGGGTTTTTCTCTGTATCTATTATTGTACGATCTACTGTACAATATAAAGCACCTTGAGGCGACTGTTGTTGTGATTTGGTGCTGTATAAATAAAGCTGAATTGAATAGAATTGGAAAAAAGCTCTTGGACTAGCACCCTCGCTCTGCCGGTCCTGAACTTCCTGACAGATAGACCTCAGGCAGTCAAGGCACAAGACTACATGTTCAGTCCACTCCTGTACAGACTCTTCACCTACTCTTCTGTCTCCTCCCACAGCAACACCTCCATCGTCCACTTTGCTGACGACATAATTATCAGCAAGGAAAAGGGAAGAGGAGAAAGCACATGCCCTATTATATATGACTGGGACTCGGGCTCATGTAGCCTAATCTGTCAGCCCCATGTGAGAGACTCACTACAATGAAAACATCCAGATTTTCCAGCATCAGTGGGATGGAGCCAAGAAATAATACTGTAAGTGATGACAGCAATGACAGAAGTCATTCAGAATTCACAGACAGGTTTGTGTGTGTGCAGTTCGCCAATGAGACCCATTCGTTCCGTTCTTACAATGAAGCCTTTCTCATTTCAGCCCTTCTGTACAGACAAGTTGCAAACTTTAACATCTAGCATGCTAACTGAGGCCTGCAGACTCTTAAATGTAGTTCTAGAATTTTCTGCAGTTTCTTGATCGTTGGACAATCAGGCCTTAGGTGGATTTGCTGGGACTTGCAGTACTGGGAGGATTTACAGCAATCTTGAATGTTTTCTTCTTGTTAATAATCTATTTTTCTCTAGAATGATGAGGTACAAGATGTTTGGAAATGTTCTGACCTTGATGACTGGAAACCTTTGGTTCTCACGTGTGTTTCTTCCTTGGAAATGTGTCTGACACACACATGTAATGCTCCAGACCAACAATGTTTGCTTTTACAGAGTTGGTCACAGTCGGTGATGATCAGTTAGGTACATTTGATTAGACACACCTGGCAGCTATTTGTCTTCTTAATTTGTATGGAAATAGTTGGTGTAATGCATGTCTATTTTGGCTTAGATGTTGTGAAATAAAAACACAGTTGATTTGATGAGCTCTATAAACCGTAGAACTAAAGACTGTATTTTCTTTTCCACATGACTGTATGTCATTGATACGGTAGCATTTTGAGGGAGTTGCATCTCCAGCTCCAGCTTTGATTTGTTGCTGTAACGATAGTCTGTTTCTCTTGTGCAGGGACGGATTAAGGTTATTGTCTGTCAATGCGACTCCATTTGTTTTGATCCACAGTAATTTTCCAGCTTTCATCAGAGTGCATTCTTTTGATTTAGTTGCTGATTTTCAGCTTTTAGCTGCTAATGAAGATTCATTTTAATCCCTGGCAGGATCTTCTCATCTCAGTGTTTCTTCTTTTGCCACTTCAATTTTTAATATCTTGAGGACAATGATCAAGTGCACATGCAGACCCTCGAGTTCTTGGTTTGGCAGATATAGCTTATATAAAATGGAGAAGTTGTTGAGCTCAGCAGAATATAGGATGAGGAATATTTAATCAGAAAGTCATTGTCACTGATTTAGTCCAAGATTAGTCACAAGTGTTTGATGATAATCTTCAGTCAGTTTTCTGGTATCTAACATGAAGCCAGGCATACGCATTGAAGCTCTTCAAGTGTCTTGAGTGTTTGACCCACTCCTCAGCCGTACAATGCAGGGGATGTGTAGCCTAATTGAATATACGGCTAATGAGGAAAATGGCAGGCTGAAAAATCAAATGCAGGTGCTCTCTTGGATTTTCTTTTGTAGAACATCCTGCTTCTATCTTTTATACATTAAAAAACATCTTGAGGAGAAAACGTGCTTTGAAAGAAGGTATTTTAAAAATAAAAGCAGGCTTGTTCAAGTCAGAAAGGCCTAAACAGTCTGAACATGGCGCTGACTACAAAATGTTTTAAAAAAATGAAATAAGAATGTCAGCAATCACATTTACATATATAATATTTTTAGCTTTGATAGCAGCAGAAAAAAAGACGTTTTATCTTTCCACAACATCTCTGATACAAAAGTGTATTCAGCCTGTCCTGGTTCTGCCTGCAGACAGTTACAGTAAGGCTGCCTGTACTGTGTCACTGCTGAATATCAAAGGACTTTAACCAACCTTTTAAAGTGAACACATGCATCATCATATATTTGCACAAAATACAAACTGTAACACATGAAGAACATTAAAAAAAATATAGAGAATGTATCGGTTTATATTTCAGTGCTGAATAAACCTGGAACTATTACACGCATCACATGTACTTTCCTGTGTTTACACTATACTAAAGGTTGTATGTTTTCTATTAAAAATATTAAAAAGACACAAAACTAAATGTCCATCCATCCATTGATCCATATTCTTCTGCTTATAAGGGGTCAGGTTGGAGGGGCATTCGCCAAAGCAGAGATTCTCAGACTTACTTCTTCCCAGGGGAATACCAAGGCATTCCCAGGCCAGCAGGGAGACGTGATCCCTCCAGTGTATCCTAGGTCTACCCCAGGGTCTCTCCCAGTAGGACATGCAAAGAATATATCACCCAGGAGGCGCCCAGGAACCATCCTTGTTAGATGCCCAAATAACCTCAAATGGTTCCTTTGAAAATGTAGAAGCAGCTTTATTCGGAGCCCCTCTAGGATGACTGAACTCCTCACCCTATCTCTAAGGGAGAGGCCAGCTATGCTTTGGAGAAAGCTCTGCTGCTTGTGTCCATGATCTAATTTTCTTTTGGTCAAATCAAATCACTTTTATTGTCACATCACATGTGCAGGTACATTGGTACAGTACATGCGAGTGAAATTCTTGTGTGCGAGCTTCACAAGCAACAGAGTTGTGCAAAATACAATAATGTAAACAAGCAAAATACAAGAATGGCTACATCTGAAACTAATAAATATATGTACAATATATAATAGTATATGCAAAAAAAAAGTTTCTGGATGTGTATACTAAATGTTTTTCTACGTGTGTGTGTGTGTGTGTGTGTGTGTGTGTGTGTGTGTGTGTGTGTGTACACATATTTTACAAATTAAATAGAGTAAACAATAAATAAAATATATAAAAATATACAGAGTTGAATATGTGCAAAACAGTGGCGTTACTGTACAGTATGGAGTGCATAATGTTAAAGTTCCAGTAGTGAAGCTGAGGTGTCTATGACGTGTTCAGCAGTCTGATGGCCTGATGGAAGAAGCTGTCTCTCAGTCTGCTGGTACGGGACCGGATGCTGCAGAACCTCCTTCCTGATGGAAGCAGTCTGAACAGTTTATGGCTGGGGTGACTGGAGTCCTTGATGATCCTCCCCGCTTTCCTCAGGCAGCGCTTCCTGTAGATGTCTTGGAGGGAGGGAAGCTCAAATTCAAATTCAAATTCAAATTTTATTTGTCACGTACACAGTCATACACAGTACGATATGCAGTGAAATGCTTGGACAACTGCTCGTGACCTAAAGAAAAAAAGGAAAAGGCTATGAATAAGATAGGAAATAAATATGAAAAATTAAAAAGGGTAAATTTAACTAGGAAGGAATAAAATATAAATTAAGGTTAAAAATGAAATAACTGTACAACACAAATTAGAATGAAGGATAAATTTAACTGGGAAAGAATAAGATAAAATATATAAATTAAAGTTGAAAATAAAATAACTGTACAACAAAATACACAATATAGAACTATATAAGAATGTATGAAGAAATCTAAATATAAATAAATATATACACAATAACAGCAGCTGTACAAGTATTAACCGGAAATGAAGAATATAGTGACCAGTGTTGTGCAAAACCAAAGTCCAGAAAGTCCAGTGTGTGTGTAAGAACCATATGTGTGGGTCAGTACTGTGTGGTGGTGTGATTGAGAGACCGTATCGCCTGCGGGAAGAAGCTCCTCCTCAGTCTCTCTGTGTTGGTCTTCAGGGAGCGGAATCGCTTTCCTGACCTCAACAGAGAGAACAGTCTGTTGTTGGGATGGCTGAGGTCCTTCACCATCTTCCTGGCCTTGGTCCAGCACCGCCTGCTGTAGATTGAGTGCAGGTCAGGGAGCTCGGAGCGGATGGTGCGCTCAGCTGACCGCACAACCCTCTGTAGAGCTCGTCTGTCCTGCATGGTGCTGTTCCCGAACCAGGTTAAGATGTTTCCCGTCAGGATGCTCTCTATGGTGCACGAGTAAAAGTTCCTGAGCACCTTGGAGGGCAGTTGGAAGTCTCTCAAGCGTCTGAGGTGGTAGAGATGCTGTCGGGCCTTTTTCACCACGGTGTTGATGTGACAGGACCATGACAGGTCCTGCGTGATGTGAACTCCGAGGTATTTGAAGCTGTCCACTCTCTCCACTGGGCACTCGTTGATGACGGGGGTCTGGTAGTTCCTCTCCTGCTTAGTGCTGAAGTCCACTATCAGCTCCTTTGTCTTACTGACGTTTAGAAGGAGGTTGTTCCTCTGGCACCAGTTCTCCAGATTCCTAATCTCCTTCAGGTAGGCCGTCTCGTTGTTATCAGAGATCAGGCCCACCACGACGGTGTCGTCAGCAAACTTGATGATGGTGGTGGAGCTGGTAGTGGCCACACAGTCATATGTGTACAAAGAGTACAGCAGGGGGCTCAGAACACACCCCTGGGGGGCTCCAGTGCTGAGAGTGGTGGAGGCTGAGACATGTCCGCCCATCCTTACTGCCTGTGGTCTGCCAGTTAGGAAGTTGGAGATCCACTGACACATAGATGAGCTGAGTCCCAGATGCTCCAGCTTGGTGGTGAGTGTGGAGGGAATTATGGTGTTAAATGCAGAGCTGTAGTCTATGAAGAGCATTTTAACATAATTCCCCCTTCTAGTGTCCAAGTGAGTGAGTGATGTGTGGAGGAGATGAGAGATGGCATCGTCTGTGGAACGATTTGGACGGTAAGCGAACTGTAGTGGGTCCAGTGTGTCTGGTAGTGAAGAAATGATGAAGTCTCTGACCAGGCGTTCAAAGCACTTCATCACTACTGAGGTGAGGGCTACAGGGCGATAGTCATTGAGAGAAGCAGGGTGGGGTTTCTTCGGGACAGGAACAATGATGGACTCTTTGAAGCATGTGGGGATCACCGACTGAGATAAAGAGATGTTGAATATCTCAGTGAACACAGGAGCTAGCTGGTATGCGCAGTCTCTTAGGATACGACCTGGGATGCCGTCTGGTCCTGCTGCTTTCCTGGTGTTCACTCTCTTGAAGGCTCTCCTTACTTCATGCTCGGAGATGACGAGCACGTTTCCAGTGCTGGCAGTATCTTCCTGTCTGCAGCCGTTAGCGCCGCTAACACTAGCATTGTTGGAGTCCTTAGCTGCAGCCTCGAAGCGAGCATAGAAAGTGTTCAGCTCGTCTGCCAGAGTCACGGCCGCGTTCGTCATACCGGTTGTTGGTGCTTTATAGTCCGTTATTGTCCTTAGTCCCCGCCACAGGCTCCTAGAGTCACTCTGTTGGAGTTGTGACTCTAGTTTCCTCCCGTAGCGCTGCTTCGCCTCTTTCACCGCCCTCCGCACGTTATATGACGCGGCTTTGTACGGGTCCATGTCCCCCGTCATGAGTCCCGTGTTGTAGGCAGCGGTGCGGGATCTCAGAGCGTCGCGGATGGTTTTATCCACCCACGGCTTCTGGTTGGGAAACGTTGTGATAGTCTTTGTCTCCACGGTATCATCCGCTAGTTTCCCGATGAATCCCACAACTGCTTCCGTAAACACGTTGACATCATCATCGGAGCTGTTTCTGAACATGCCCCAGTCTGCATCATCGAGTGCGTCCTGTAACGCGGCCACCGATTGATCAGTCCAGCGCGCGACCTTCCTCTGAACCGGAACTTCCTGTTTCAGCCTTTGTTTGTATTTTGGCATGAGGAAGATGGCGGCGTGATCAGATTTGCCAAATGGGGGGCGGGGTTGTGCCTTGTAGCCGTCACCTCCAATTATCCGTTCAGAGCACCGCACTACTCTCTGGAGAGCTTTGCAGTTGTAGACGGTGCTGTTGCCATACCAGGTGGTGATGCATCCAGTGAGGATGCTCTCAATGGCACAGTGATAGAAGGTCCTGAGGATGCGGGGGCTCATGCCGAATCTTTTCAGTCTCCTGAGAAAGAAGAGGCGCTGCTGCGCCTTCTTCACTGTTTTGTTTGTGTGTACTGACCACGTAAGATCCTCAGCCAGATGTACGCCAAGGAACCGGAAGCTGCTCACTCTCTCCACAGCAGCGCCGTTGATGGTGATGGGGGTGTGTACTTCTCTGCACCTCCGGAAGTCCACTATCAACTCCTTTGTCTTTGCGACGTTGAGGGTGAGATGGTTGTCTTGACACCAGTGGGTCAGGGCGCTGACCTCCTCCCTGTAAGCCGTCTCATCACCGTTGGTGATAAGACCCACCACTGTAGTGTCGTCCGCAAACTTCACAATGATGTTGGAGCTGTTAGTGGCTGTGCAGTCGTAGGTGTAGAGTGAGTACAGGAGAGGGCTCAGTACACACCCCTGTGGAGCACCAGTGTTCAGTGTGATGGGGGATGAGGTGATGCTGCCCAGTCTGACCACCTGGCGTCTGTCAGACAGGAAGCTAAGGATCCAGCTGCAGAGGGAGCTGCTCAGTCCTAGATCCTGCAGTTTCCTGTCCAGCTTCGAGGGAACGATGGTATTGAATGCTGAGCTGTAATCTACAAACAGCATCCTCACATACGTGTCTCTCTTCTCCAGGTGTGACAGGGCAGTGTGTAGTGTCAGGGCTATGGTATCATCAGTGGATCGGGTAGTGCAGAGCAGATGAAGTCCCTGACCTACACTACACAAAGCTTGTGATCATTGGTGAGGTTAGGGATGTAGATCCACCGGTCAACTGACATCTTTTATGCTCAGCTCTCTTTTCACAAATTCACTTCAGTTTCATTTATATCGCACCAAATCACAACAACAGTCGCCTGTCAATCAGACAAGCAAGTACTTGGTGACAGTAGGAAGGAAAAACTTGAGCAGCATCCACATCACAGGTCTCCCAATCGCCTGCTCCCCTCAGCTGTGTTCAGCTTGGGACAGCAACTTGTCTCTGACCAGGAGTGGGCACTCCACCCTTTTATGCTTGAGGACCATGGGCTGAGAATTAAAGGTGCTAATTCTCATTACCACCGCTTCACACTCTACTGTGAACCACCCAAGTGTGAACAGAACCATACTGTCTCCAACAGCAAAGATGAAATCCTGAGTCCCAGACCCACCTGGAACGAGTCCGACTTATGGTCAGCAATGTGGACTAAACTCTTGCAATGGTTGCACTGCAAACAAATGGCTCATAGCAACAGGCCAGACATCCCATGCTCCTGAAGCACCACCACCCCATTCTTCCAGTCCAGATTTCTACACAATGTTCAGAGACATGTCAATCAAGACAGACACTGTAAGTAGAGCACCGCTTTCCCCTGCTTAGTTGCATGACGGTTTGCCATTATAACCACGTTACTCTTGGCCTCAGGTTGATGGCTCCCTTCACTTGTCGATTATCTGATTTAAGGGTTTCAGCCATGACTAGCACTAAGCACCTTACAGCTGGTGCTTCATCCAGCTGCTTCAGCAATGGAGATGGAGAACATGGCACACTCTGATCCACTGATCCTCAGCCTCCTGTAGCATACTGTTGAAGTTCCCCAGCAAGGGCCCAGCCTGAGTCAGTACAAACATACTCACCCCCGTCTGCCATTGTTCACTAAGGCCAATACTAGGGTAGAACCCAGGCCCTCTCTAGGAGACTGCCTCCAGAACCTGAGCTGTGTGTTGCAATAAGCCTGACAGTCCGTATCTCTCAACCTCATGCCTGATCTCAGGCTACGTCCACACGTACCCGGGTATTTTTGAAAGCGCAGATTTTTCTATGCGTTTGCACCTTTCGTCCACACGTAAACGGCGTTTTTGGTCACTGAAAACGGAGATTTTTAAAAACTCCGGCCAGGGTGGATATTTTTGAAAACTCAGTTTTTGCATTTACGTGTGGAGGAGAAAAACGGAGAAAACGCAGCGTCAAAGCTGTGCGCCTTTTTTGATGTCACACTGTGCGCCACGTTATTGTTTCGGTGAAATGAATTTCTACAATACTGTTACTGTTAATTCTACTCTCTGCAGTGTTTAAATGCTTACATATACACACAGTTACTGTCCCTCCACACATACGACTCGGTTCTGCTTCTATGCCCCAGCTTTGTTTACTTTTTCCCACCGAGGCTTCTAGACTTCTGATTGGCCAACATTTCTGCACGGTTAGGAATCTAGCGCCACCTGCTGCTTTGGCATGTTCATAGCAGCGTTTTCCTTCATTTCTGCCTTTACATGTGATCTCCATTGTTTTAGATCCCTTTGTTAAATGCATCATTACACTGAATGTGCAGCTTCTCAGGTCTATCAGCCCTGGTAGATGCACCGTGATGTAAAAGATCTATGATAACAGCTATCATTGCTGCCATAGCTCTGAAAAACACATTTTAGCACTGACGATAGTATAAAGATGACTGAAAGCAAATGGCCTTGATCATGACACTGTTTTTAATAAAAGAAGGCCTGTGCCCACTTGTCTGTTCTGGCAAAGGAAAAGATTTTACCATACATGGTTCCTCAGTGTAGTTCAATTCAGTTCTATTTATATAGCATCAGATCACAACAACAGTCGCCTCAAGGTGCTGTATGTTGTGAGGTAGAGACCCTACAGTAATACAAAGAAAACAGAAACCCCCAGCAATCATATGACACCCCCCCCCCCCCTCACAACAGCGTGAGGCAGGAAGACAAGACAAAGACATCATGCTGTGGAAGAGGATTTAGGGTCACTGACTGGTGCAGTGGCGTTGCAGATTGACGGACCGGAGTAGCGCCTCCAGCGTCTGTGTCCAGGCTTGGCGGCAGCGTTGCAGGTGGGGCTGGACGGAGGGTACCGCAGTGGGGGTTGATATCCTAAAGAAGATTCAAAAGGTGACACGCCTCTGGCAGAGGAGGAGGAGGAGCATATTCTGCCCAACCAGAGATATGTGGACCAGGATACAACACAATGGAGGGTGGCCTCTAGCTCATGATTTAACTGTTATGTTTGTCCATTGGTTTGATGATAAGCTGAACTAAGGCAGGGTTTAGCCCTTAGAGCGGTGCAGAAAGCATACTTGAGACGTGAATTGAGGACCTCTATCAGACATTATTTCAAGTGGACTCCCGTGAAGTCTGAATACTTCGTCTGCTAGAATCTTGGCTGTCTCTGTAGCTGTGGGTAGCTTGTGCAATGCTATGAAATGTGAGGGTTTCGAAAATGTATCTATGATGGTGAGTATGGTTCGCTTCTATGCAGAGACAGGTAGCACTGTCACAAAATCCAAAGCAGTGTGCGATCACGGTCGGTCTGCTGTAACTAATGGCTGAAACGCAGCTGCGGGCGTTGGGTGTGGGACAGACTGCAGGCGGCCACATTCTCCCTGACATCTTTATCCAGAGTCTTTCAACAGAAATATCTTTTGAGTAACGCAGTGGTCCTACTTCTCCCAGGATGGCACGAGAATGTGGCTGTGTGACCCAGTCCAGAACCATGGAGTGAGCAGCTGCAGCATAGCACCAATACGCAGGGCCAGTTTCCGGATCAGTCTCCAGGGCTCGGCGAATGGCGTCCTCCACCTCCCAAGCAATGTACCCAAGTATCCTGAGAATTATCAGTGTCGGTGGTGAACAGGTGAGGTAATGCGTCGTACCTATCTCTGAGTGGGAGCGGTTCGTCACGTCTGTTCGCTGCCTGCCAACACAGCCCGTCCACAGAAACCCGCCAACCCGAGGGTCCTTGTCCATGTCCACGCCACCGTCGACCGCTCGCCATGCTGCCCGAGAGTCGGCGCCCACTCCTACTCAGCTGTCACCGCCTTCTACATGGTTGGCCTACTGGTCTGCTCCGTCACACCCGCTGGCCCCGCGGTCGGCCTCCTGTCCTGAGTGTCCACTGCTTTCCAACGGTGTCTATCTCACTACTGACATCATTACAATAGGCCAATCATCTTCTCGCCCACCTTCTTTAAGTCAACCCACCTCCTCCCCACCTCCACCTGAGACACCTCAGGCTCTAGTTAAGCCTCAGTCTTCACCACCAGTGTCTAGACTCCGGGGGTCCTGTCCTAAATCCATGATTCCCATCTGCTGTTATTGGAGTCATGAAACACATCAATTTGTCTCTCTCAGTAAATCATGTTCAACTCTTCAGAGTGATCTCTCCTTATTGAAATTTCATACAGCATGTCTGCTTGTTTTTAAGGTTATTATTACTGAATTATTGCTAATAATACAGGAAACATTCATCTGACATATTTTAGTTGACATTGCTCATCATGCCTCACCAATAGTTTTGCACTGTCACTCATAATGTACTCTCTATCTGTAGGTAGTTAGTATACATTTCTGAAAGGATGCGAGACGTAACTAGGAAAGAAAAGACTTGTGACTAAATTAAATGAACTGCGCCTGCCGTGTTTTATCTGGGTTCATGCTTTGCCTGAGCCTGATTTCATTAGAAATATTGTTATATCTTGAGAAATGACATGAAACACAGTGTGACTGGAAGCCTTTTTGATCTTCTGGAGAGGTGCATCCACCATTTCCAACAAACCAATGCTTCCCATTGTGCTACACAAGACAGATGCAACACCCCTTGATCTAATTTGACTCAAAATAGGCAGACAAAATGACAGAAAAGTATTGCAATTTTTTCATTTTCCTGTAACTGAAGCTCCTTCCTTCAAAGGAATACAAGATGCCATAGGATGAGGTGGAGTGACACAAAATGCCATCCCTGCAAAGGTGCACTTTTCAGACACAGACCCAGAATTAATAGCGGGGCTTTTTGGCCTTCTGTAGAGTAAAATAATAGCAAAATACACAGATTTTTATGTTTGATGTCTTTTATTTGGGTATTTTTAAAGCAATTCTAATTTCCATATCTTCTCAGTAATTGTATGATATGCTGTATGCTCTGTTGTGCCCAGTTATCATGATTATATATTCGAGACAGTAAAACCAATATTGATTCTTATACATTCAAAATACTGATTTGTTAAGATGATATCTTTGAGCATCAGGAACTCTTTTCCAAGTAATCATGAATCCCAAATTAAAACATTTCTACAACAGTAGAAATAAAATCCATTCACAGGTCCATAATCTTTGGAGGGCCTATTAGCGCACAGCAGCACTGGCCTACATCACACCTACAGGAGCTGCTTGTATTGCTACACTGGAACTTTATCTGTGTTTATGTCCTGGCATGCTTGTTTCTTTTTAAGGTAATAATGTAAAGATTGTGTTTAAAGTTGTGGCTTTTTGCACGTGTTGTAGTTTTTGTGTAACCAGGAATCAGGGCTGCAAAATGTGAAACTGCACATTTCTTTCTAATTCCATGTTAATAAACTAACACAGCAAACTTTATGAAGTGTGATGATGACCTGGAAACGTGCGGTAGAGTCAGAGCTGCAAAATGCACAAGTTAATGAGCCACAATGAAATATTAACACAATATTTACACTGTTAGCTTCAAACAAAGAAGAATGCTGAGGACACGAGGAAGGATTATTATAATAAGCATCAACTCATTTTACCTTATTATTATTATGATGTTAATACCAGAAGTCAGTATATACAAATTTGATTTAATCATGTTCATGGCAGCAGGTTATGATGTTGTTACAAATATGTTATTATAATTGTTTATCCTTGCAGGCGCAGTTTGCTTCCACAGTGTTACCGGCCTGTTGTTACCCTTAGACTAACCAACTAGTCTAAAACTAGGAAATTTAGTCACAAGTTAAGTTTTTTCTTTCCTAGTTACGTCTCGTATCCTTTCAGATATCAGGTTAAACCATTTAATGTCAAAAACTCTCCCCTCACTCCAACCAATCACAGCAGATAGCCCCGCCCCTCCCTGAGCCTGGTTCTGCTGGAGGTTTCTTCCTGTTTAAGGGAGTTTTTCCTTCCCACTGTCGCCAAAGTGCTGCTCATAGTGGGTCATTTGGTTTCTGTGATTTTCTGCTATAGGGTCTCCCTTACATATAAAGCACCTTGAGGCGACTGTTGTTGTGATTTGGTGCCGTATAAATAAAACTGAACTGAATTAAATTGAATTGAATGTGTATTTGAAAGTGTGTAACGGGGGAGGATTGGCAGGTGGTCAGACACAGTGACGTCAAAGACGGATTTTTTCTCAGCCATGCTGGAGACAGTGGAGCAGCACTTCTGCGTCTCAAGGGAAGCTTCTAGTGTGTCTCTGAATTTGGCAGTGGCATGTTGGGTAACCAGATCACTACATTCGCAGAGCTAAAAAGCTAACAGTCTGGACTCAGAGAACATCTGTGGTCAAGACTTTCTCTCACTTCCTTATCTCTCTGTTTCCTCCCCTAAGAGGGCATTAGGGCTGCTGTGCCTCACCACGCATCAAAAACACAGCAGCAGGCACTGAAATCAAAAGGTTTTCATCAAGTTATTCATTTATTATTTGACTGGATTTACAGATAAGATGATTTCTCAGTATTATAGAACCAAACTTGTCCACATAAATAATTAAATTGTTGAAACAGTCGGACATTTTCGTGCTGTTGAGTGCTTTCAAGAAGAGTTATGGTTTTACAAAAGGTTTTATGTTGCACTGATGTTTGAGACTCTAGCGGCTGTCTGATGCGTGCTCCTAAACTGCTGTAGATATCCTAACCTGAAACTATCCTTAAAGAAATGAGAACTCAACAAAGGGAGGACAATATGTCTGTAAGGGGGGGTGGGGGTCATAAACTGACGTGGTATCTTTGCCTCCTTCCTTGGTTCCTTCATGTTTATTCCCTTCTGTGTCCAGCCTGTCCCAGCCTTATCTTCTGTCTTTGGTAAGGACATGTCTCTTAGTCCAGCCCACCGCTCGTCTCTTGTGGTTTGCATTCAGTTCGACTTCCTTTATCATCTCTGATTAGCTTCAGCTGTTCATCTCTTGAGCAGGCCAGTGCTGCTGTGCTCTGATAGGCCCTCCAAAGATTATGGACCTATGAATGGATTTTATTTCACCTCTTGCTCGTTCCCTCGTTATTCTGTGTGTTTGTGTATATTTGTCCTTTGTCATGTTCTCCCTTGCACTTTTCCCTCTTTGATTAATTGCAAATTTGATGTCCTTGTTTTGTTTACCTAGATTATTTTGTACAGCGAAGCTGCTTTTTAGTTTACCCTTTTAGTTTCTGAGTCCTATGTTTGGACCTGACACAAAGCCTGCACAGAAGAATGAACCACAATGGACCCAGTGGACTCAGCTTTGCTAGAAGTGAGCAATTGGAGAGTATGCATAAGATCATCAACCACATCTTCAAGTTGCCAGATTTAAAGACTCTGGCAGTTGTGCTGAATGCCATAGAAGAAATAATAAGGGAGAGTTCTCAGCTTTTCCAGTTGTCCAAGACTTGTGTTCTTAGTTGAACTAAGGGAGAAAATACAGGCGTGGAGCTGAGAGAGCGGTGCAGCAGTGGACAGGTCCCTCCCCATCACTGTGGTCAGTCCACTCTTCATCAGCCTGCAGCAGCTGCACCATCCTCTCCCTCTGCATCAGCTACCACGGCGTCCTCGGCTCTTCCCAGCAGAAGCAAGGTTTTTCCTGTTGTTGGTCTGTGCCTCAGCTTGAACCTGCTGCTCTGCCTTTGTGTTACGACGACCTGTCACCTGGATTCTCACGCACAGATAAGTCCATGTCCTCTGTTTGGAAGCCAGTTAACGTGAAGACCAAGTTGTTTCCAAGCCATCTGATAATATGGGAATGTTTTGCTTTGTTGAGCCAGTGATGTGTTTGTTTCCTGAGCCCGATCATGATCAAAGGGAATTTTGTGTTTCTGAGCTCGTGATCAACGTTTGTCATTCGTTTCTGAACCTGCCAATCTAAAGACGGCTTCCTGTTTCTGAGCTGGCTGTAACGTCTGGGTGTTTAGTTCATTTGCTGCTCACGGTTCTGTTTCTCAATTCAATGTCCAAACTTCACCAAAACACCGTTAATAATGTTCCAGCTCTGTCACCTTCACCAAAACCAGCTTCTAGAGGTCCTCCTTTGTTGAAGTTCTCTGTCCAAGCAACTCAAGGGACTCACAGGGTCACACATTCAAAATCACGTTTGACAAACAGTGTTTATGTGGCCATGAACAAACATCCTTAGTTGCACTGGAAGGCAAACATGCACACTGGTGAGAGTTTATTGGCTGCCTCCATATTTTCTTTTACAGTGATATGGTTTTCTTATAAAAGGAGCTATATTTACTCCATGACTCTGTGTAACTCATCCCCGTGGAGTATGAAACATTAATTCCACATTACGTATCCTAAAGCATAAGGTCACACTAATGGCACCGGCAGATCAGCATTACATACCACCCACCTGCACTTAAAAGGATAAATCATCCATCACTTCCATTTTAAATTGACAGAAAATGTATTGCTCCATACACTCTTCCTCATAGCTTCAACAAATGAAGAAGACAGTATCAGTGTGAGCACTGGGCCAGACTCACAACATTGTATTGATATTCTCCTCCCTTCACCCTCTAAGTGAGTATAAGATATCCACAGCCTCCAAGGTTGGCGCCAGCCTCTGTCTTTTTGCACCGCAAACCAGAATTAATTGCAAATCAATCGAACAAAGTACAACTGATCAGTAAACCAATTAGTAATTTTAGCTCTTTGTCCAGGTTTAGCTTTTCTTAGGCTCCTATGGCCTTGTTCCTTTCTCATTCATGTCTTGCTTCTCATGCAAAGTAGTGCTTTTATTTAACAGCACGTGAGCCAGTTTTTATCAATAACACTTGTTTATTACATTTGGTTTTTCATTCATTGTCGTTTATTCATCCAGGTGAAAAGTCTCTTTGAGATTTAAATCTAATGTCCAGCAAACGTTGCACCAAATACAACAAGTAAGAAATACAATAGTCCAGACACACAAGTGATCACCAACATGTGAGCAGATCATTAAGAGCGACGTTAAAAACAGCCACACTGACTATAAGAGTTCGCTCCATGAAAACGGACTTCAATGCATGAATTATGACAAACTCAATCAGGAGTTTTATTCATCTGTAGGCATGAAAATAGATTTTTGAACTTCATTTTTTTAAACATGTACTTTTCAAAGAGTTTGTTACATGTCCACTCAATGTAGTGCTTTATGTGCAAGTATACCATCAACACTGACACAAATACAAGGAAGCAGCCTTTGAACAGCTGTCCACTGTAGTGACCACTCTGAGTGGTTAAACTCTCCCATAGTTTCTGACACTTTTAGTTTCTCCATCCATCCGTTCTCCCTGGTTCTCATTATAAGGACAACCTTAGTGTGATATCCTATGACTAAGGAACCACGGAGACCACGTCTAACTCAGTTACTTCTTTTATTCCGAGAACCGGGGCATGCGCCACACACACTGAAAACGCTCCAACAACTGTTGCCCCCTGGTGGACAAATCCCTGCCACAACACAACACTTAGCACTGTCGAGTCACATCAAGAAGGTGGAGTTTGCACCTTCTTGCTGCAAACTCCACCTGATGTCTCCATTGGACATCATTTATTACTGTTGAGGTGGAGGAGATCATCCAGGCCTTTATATCATCTGTCTGTCCAATAACACTTTTTTAATGAATGCACAGATAGATTTGAATGTCATCAGTGAACAGAGATATTTATTTCCAAAATCAGACCCCACTTGTGGAGTTCCTCATGCTGTAGCTGAGAAATAAGTATATATTTGGACTGAGAAGCTCCCATTCATCAGCTAAAACCTTAACCACTGCAGAGCATTCCCTTATAATATAATACAATCTAATATTCCCTGATAACACAATACTATGATCTACAGTGTGAAACGTGGCACTTAGATCTAAAAGCAGCAGAAAAGCAGGAGTTCCTGGATCCACAGTAATAATAAGATCATTAAGAAACACCAAAAGAGCAGTTTCATTGTTGTGACACTTTTTGAAGCCAGACTTTTCATAAATACAGCTGCCATCTAAAAAAGTTTGCAGCTGGATAAAAACAATTTATCAAGAACCTTGGGAAAAAAAGGCAGCTTGGACATACATAGGTCTGAGGTTTGACAGGAAAGGAGGGCCGAAAAGTTTATTCTTGACAAGTGGCTGCACCACAGCATGTTTGAAGGCAGCTGGGAAACAGCCTGCATGGAGGGAAATGTTTATCAGTAGCACAATAAATAACTTAACACTGTCTAAAGACAGGGGCTGCAGACTTTTCACAGTATCAGTTCTCATTGGCTCCCTGCTGAATCCAGAATTTAAAACCCTCCCCCTCACGTACAGGGTGGGCTTTCCTTTTTGCTAAAGCATATCCGGTTGTTCAGTGATGACGCGACGAATCCTACTTCCGGGTCTAAAGTAGTCTGCGTTTAATATGGCTTTTGTGTTGTTAACATGTTTAATGTTTTGTATTTTCTTCTATTTAATCTCAAAAAGCTCCTAAAACAGTCAGTGATCACTGTTGACCTCCCTCGGCTTTTATTACCGCTAATCATTTATTTAAGCTCAGTTTTTAAAACCTTACGATGTAACTACAGCCCAGCCCATGCAGCAGTATATGAATGACTAACCTCGTATTGTGGATGGATTATCTCAGTTGTTCTCCTGGCTGAAGTTTGGTCCTTTTACAGCATCCCGCCATGCGATTACATTTGTTCCTGACCACCGAGAACACTCACATTAACTTTTATCGAGTGGAAAAAAAGTTAGCTTGTTTATATTATGCTAACATAGCTGTGTCGCTAGCGGTCACGTAGCACATCATTATATACCAGCTAGCCCAACTTCAGTAACCCTACAAACGTCACTGCTGTTTAGTTTTCTGTCTTCATTTATGCTGGAAGTGATAACAGAGCTGTACGTTTGAATTTGTTTCCAAAACCCTGCAGTCAGGACATGCTATATTGTATTTAGATAGAAGCTAGCGAGCTAACTCCCTGCTAACTTCTAACTCCGTTAAATGTCATAAATTCCGTTTTCATGGATGCCTGGATGTTAAACTCAATTGTTACACCTGGTAGAGCAGAACGCTGATCATTTTATTAAAGATGAAAGACTTTAGACAGTTTTTCAACTCTCAGTAATGCCATAGTGATCGTTTGATATATGGACCTGCAGCGGAGTTCAGACCCAGACACGGCTAGTGACGTCAGACTGAACAACCGGATAGTTAGGGCTGAACCAGGTGACCCTGAATCCTCCCTTAGTTGTGCTAAAACAGGTGTAGGCTGCTGGGGGATTCCCATGATGCACTGGGTGTTTCTTCTTCACTCACAATGTGCTAATAGACCTCTCTGCACTGAGTCATTATCAATCTCTGGCTCTCTTCCACAGCACGTCTTTGTCCTGCCTTCCTCCCATTATAAAGGTCCTTGAGCCAACTGTTGAAGAACTGCTGATGAAGACACACAGCTGTGTGATATGAAAAAGAGTGTCGGAGCTTATTGAAGAAAACTGGGAGGAAGGTCCGAGCACAGGGAAAAATGAAATTCAATATAATCTGGACCTGAGAGCAAAGCTACACACTGGTTCGATTATCACAGGAAAATTTGCTCCAGGCTCAGGAATAGGGATGGGTACCGGTATCCGATGCCATGATGGCACCGGTTCTGACATAAACGGTAGTAATCAGACTGAAAAGCAGCGCACATTTTGGTGCTTTATTTCGGTGCTTTTTTATCCCGAGATGTCATACACTTCAGATTCTAGCCAATCATTTTACGTTTCCAAGGACAGTAGGCGGGCCCAAGTACGTACAATCTTTTAGAGCAGAGCTACAGATTAAAAATGCCCAAGGCGAAGCGGTCAAAAGTCTGGCTGTACTTCACAGCAAAAGATTGCTGCGAGACCTCACACCGAGCACATCTACTGCGGGTGTGGTGCCTGTTATCGGACCCGGAGTTAGCAACATCCCCCAAAAACCTGAAGAGTAGAGTCCTGGCCCCTAGCCCTGCCAGTGTAGCAGAAATGATGAGGATGATGATGCAGCAGCAGCCGTTCTTCTCTGCGTGAGTAGCTTAATGTTGTTCGTGTGTAATTTACGTTGAGTAGGCTAACCACGTTATTACATTAATGCATGTAAGGTGAACTAGCAAACATCATCATAGCTACATGCGGCTGTCTTCTTGTTTGATGGCAGATACTCCCTTCACCCTGGCCAAAAAGGCTAAAATGACCAAAGAAAAAGAGGGAAACAGCTGAACATGAGAGGTTTTTGGACCAATTTTGTGTTCTCCATTCTTTAAGCACCGGTTCAAGCACCGTTTAAGCACCGGCACCGTTTCCAAAGTACCGGTTGTAATGTAATATGTAATAAGTATCGGATAAAACCTAAACGATACCCATCCCTACTCAGGAATGTCAACAGCACCTGGATCCCAGAAGAGCTAGGCTGAGACAGTTTTCACTGGTGCTCCTATTATCCACACCTGGTGGTGACTCCAGCCGGCTGTACTTCAGACCAGCACACACAGCTGGTGTTCGCCAGATCGTCTACCAACCTGCTTTAGTGCTCGGACGTCTGGTCCTACAGTGGATCACAGTACTTGTTTTACTCGCCTTGTGGTGTCTTTGTGTTCCTGTCATTTTTCAGTTCATCTACTCGCCAACTCACCCATACTCATGTTTACCTGGTGTCACGGCTCGGCAGCCAGAAACAAGGAGTGGACTAGGACTGGGCGATATATCGAGTTTTTAAATATATCAATATATTTTTATACGAGATATGAGATGCGACAATATCGTTTATATCGATATAGTCTATGTTACGTTATAATCACACTTGTGGAGCCGCAAGTTTGCCTCTCTTTCGTCCACTTTTGTCTCTACTCGGCCTCGCCTCTCCTTCACTGAACACAACTCCGCCTCCCCCATCGCTTCACCTGCAGGCAACGACAGGACGGACACGGCAGCTACCAAAGAGGAGCTGCTCGGTAAACAACAACATTTGGAGATTACTATTTTAGTGCTGTCAGCATGACGTTAACGCCATAACTGCATTAACGGGCCAAATCTCTGTTAACGAGTTACTGTGGATCGCCCCGTGCGTGGGGCTGGACGGCGTCAACGCGTTAACGAGCTAACCGGGCTAACGCGTTGACGCCTAAAATCCTTTCATTTTCTCAAAAATCACCAGCGCGCCTTATGTATGAATTCTGGTTGTGCTTACTGACCGCAAACCGATTTTCTGTGGTACACGGCGCTCAGAAACCTTTCAAACAATGTTTTGGTACGACTTTGCTAAGCTACGAAGCCGCACCGCTTGATGGGTTGTCGGAGCATTACAGCTACCGTCGGCAGGAGACTCGCGGAGTGATACGTACTGTGCTTCAACGTAATATTTCCGTACTGTGTGTATAAGGACCATAAATGGCTCCTGTAAGAGACACGGTTACAAAGAGGACTTCAAACTCCAGCCTGTCAGTCACGTTGGGAACAGAGCAGCTGTGAAATCTTTGTTATTATGCTCAGGGTCTGTTAGTTTACATTTTGACTGCACAGCTCTGAGCTTTTTGTTATGCACAAAAACAACATTGTTTTATTTTATTTATGGAGCATGATTATTTAATAAATGCTGATAATTCTGAGTAATTTCTTCATGTGCATCTACGCTGTATGTTAACAAAAGTGCCTGTGTGACATCTGGGACACAGTGTGACTAAGAACTCTTTTTTTGTTCTTACTTTATGGCTTTAAAAATATCGAGATATATATCATATATCGCCATCCAGCTAAAGAATATCGAGATATGAATTTTGGGTCATATCGCCCAGTCCTACAGTGGACCCAGGAGCAGGTTCAAGCAGAGGCTCAGAGTGACATGGACATGAACTATGGTCTGTCACATGGGGCAGGAACATGAACCGTGGCTGGTGGAGCTGGTGGAGGGAAACAGTGTTTTGAGAGACACTGAAACAGAGGCTAAAGTCAGCATGGTCTGGGGAAATGACAGAGATTATGTCCACAGTGGCTGTCAGAACAGTGTTACCATATTTACATCCTGTGACTCACTAACCATGACACCTGAACGCTGGCCTTTCCTGTGAAATCACAGCTGTGACTCATACTGTCGAGCTTCAAGCCTCACCTACCTGCCCTCCTGCCTCCGTCACTTGGAGTCAGTGGATCATCCCGCCCGGACTCACTGCTATCGCTCACACCATCTGGATACTCACCCAGACCGCTCCAAATTCTCCGCCTGCAGAAAAGTGAGCCTCCAAAGATTCACTCGTCCACTCTCTTTCCTGTCAGGGCCGTGCTGACACATCTCTCCCTCTGTTGCCGTGACTCCGATTCTCGCTTGTCGAACCACGACCCCCTCACTGAATCTCACTCTGGCTTCATGTTCACAGTTCCCAAGCATTTGTAAATAAAGCTCTGTTAGAAAATCTAGCACTGGGCCTCGGCCTGTATCTGCTTCTGGGTCCACTCTCACACTCTGGCCTGTAACAGGAAATAAAAACAATAAATAACCATACTTTAACATCCTGAAAAGTTTAAATTAATTAGAGTTTACATTAATAGTAAAAATACTAACATTAGAAATAATGTTATTATCAATAATAATGTAATAGCAGCAGTACGAATGCTATTTGACAACCTTAGGCTAATGGTTATTAGAAAAAATCTACTTAGCATGAAATAACAACAAAATAAACTCTGCTAATACACAGCTGTCCACATGTTAAATATAACTCAGTGAATTTAAGCATGCTCGAACTTGATTCATTTCACAGTTTGATACTATTCACCTACATGTATGTTGGCCATATATTAGGCTAGACGGATGTGCTAGCAGCTCACATGATCTCACTTAAAAATAAATGAAATCTATGAGAAACAAAAACATCAGTACTGTCGACAAAATAAAGAAAACCATAACCAGCTGTGTGCTAGTAAGGCTGAAAATATCTAATTTAATTTATTTAATTTATGTGTTTGCTTTTTAACTGTGCTGTTTCCTGCACGAATTGCCCTTTCAAAATAAAAGCATTAGATTTCATAACAAACTAAAAGGATAAGCCTTATCAGATATATAGGAGAAAGTGTAATGTTGTGGTATTATGTAAAAGACTTCAGTATGCTTGAACATCTTATATGTTTTTGTAAGTTTTGTAGAGTATGTTACTTTTATTTTGAAAGGGAAATGTAGGTGAAATAGGATGAGGTGAAAACGTGATCCTACACAGAAAATGAGATTTGATATTGTTGCTATGATTCTCGCTCATGTTGTGAACAGTACATATATATTTATGTCAAACCCTTTCTTTCATAGAAAGTGTTCTGCCTTTTATAACTTAAATCGGATATTATAGTTGTAAGCTGCCCTAGAGCTCCCTCTAGTGGCTGCTTTGTAATATGGGTTCGGTTACTTTGGGAAAGGAAAAAATGAGAACGTGAAGAAGAAATAAAAGATGGCGGAAAGTGATACCGTAATGTTATCGTTCTAAGCTGATACGGACCTTAAAATGTTGTTGCCTTGGACAAGATATGTCTGTAAGTATGAGTGTCGATAAAATAATTATTATCTTTTGTTTTGTGTAAAAATGGTACGATAATTTGTACATTTGAAAGTTTTATCTTGTTAGTGTGCAGTAAGAGTGTAACAAGCTAGTTTACAATGTTAGTTAGCTAATACAGTATTTTGTACTTTCAGTTTTACGATGGTCAAAGAGAAGGCAATGGTCAGAGGCCATTCTTCAATAAATCAGCGCAAAAAGGAAAATAAGTCTGGTTATTGGAGCATCGTTATCTCGCTGTGTAGCTGGTGAAACTAAGAGACTCAGGGCGAGGACAGCATAGAAAGTTTAAAACTTGGCACATATTGGCAAATATAAAATTACTCAGTGCAGTCATGGATCAAGCCACCAAATGTTCAATATGTTTTATAGCTTCAAACATCTCTTGGCTTTGGGCACTATCATTGTTGTTATTTTTATTACTGTCGCTCTATGTTTTATTCCAAGTGTTGCTCCAATGTTGCAGCAGTAACAGATGTTGAGCGATGGCGATAGATTGTGTAGGGCAAATCAAACTATACTCAGTAGTAGAAAGAAGCCTCAGCACCTGCACAGACAGGACTAAACAGCTAAATAAACCGGTGTTGTCCAGCATGATTGTCATGCAGCAAGCACTTTTAATGAAGTGCAGTATGTAGTTTAATCATCAGTGATGCATGGCTACACAAAGTCACCAGCAGGCTCTGAGCATAGCTGTCACACACTGACGTCCAGAGATTGGTATGTTTGATGTTTGATACTTTTTATTAATCCCTCTGCCATGACTGCATGACAAATTGGTGTTGTTAAATCAGAGATGACTCTGATAATGATTGCCAAGGGAGTGCTTGTCTCGCACACTTATACCCAAGTATATCCTGTGTCAGTTGTTTGTGCCGATACTGGGCTCAGTCATAACTATCAAAGTATTTATTCTGTCATGTTTCAGCAGAAAATCACCTCCCAATCCAGCCTTACTTTCCCTCTATCATAATAATCTCTAATTTCCATGTGTGCCACTGCTTGCTTTGTGTGTGTGTGTGTGTGTGTGTGTGTGTGTGTGTGTGAGTGGTGGTTTTGGGGGGTGGGGGTGAAGGGTGAAGGGTGTAATATCAACATGGGGGAGGATGGAGGAATACAAGAGCTTTCTTCACCAGTAATTTCCCCTTGCCAGCTGATA
This sequence comes from Aulonocara sp. 'chitande type north' Nkhata Bay, assembly GCF_057382095.1. Taxonomy (NCBI): domain Eukaryota; kingdom Metazoa; phylum Chordata; class Actinopteri; order Cichliformes; family Cichlidae; genus Aulonocara; species Aulonocara sp. 'chitande type north' Nkhata Bay. The sequence goes on along the minus strand of NC_141355.1, from coordinate 1,391,967 downwards.
GGTAATTTTCACGTCATTTCAGAGGTGGACCACAGCTACGATTACCACTGCATATGATAAGGACTGTGATAAAACCTACTTTCCTGTCCTCGTTCCTAAAATTCGTTTGGATTGTGCAGGAGAATATAAAGACCTGTGTTTCTTTAGTCTGGTCCTATAATACAGTCAGTCACGAACATTTCTGACAGCTGCAGTAAAGAGTTTCAACAGAGGGAATTTGTTGACATCCATCAGGTCCAGAGTACTGTAGATAAAGTGTGATAATGACATTATTTATACAGCCGGAGATGAACAACAACACATCACGTATCACAAATCTATTCAGTCAAGTGCTCAGAGAAAATCCTCTACACACCGAGTTATCATGGTAAATGTTCACAACAGTATAATTAGAACAAAAATGCCTGAAAGAAACACCTCTTCTGTCTAAACAGAGAAAAGATCCCTACAGCTTCAGTTTCATCTGAACGCATCATCAAACTGTCAGTTATGGTCAAGAATCCCCTCTCTGACAGGAAGGTAGGAAACAAACCATTGAACAGTGGTATCACCAACACTTTAACTAGTTCTTGGTCTATATGTTTGTTGTCCATCGGTCTTACGTGGGTGGGAAACCATCAGCATTATTGTTTCCATCAGTTGTTATAATTTGAATCATTAAACCAGGAGCAGACATTTAACGTGATTGCTGTAAACCAACACGAACAGCTTTAATCTCACTTTTGTGGTTGTTTAAAGATAACATTCCAGCAAATGTATCCATGGTAGCCTGTGCTTAGATAAGATTATTTGCAGATACCTGTTTGCACAGGTAGCAAACAAAGTATTCATTGACAAACACGTGAAACAAAGACTCCAGTCGAAGTAGGAATTTCCCTGGTTGCAAAGGTCTCAGAGAGTTTTGACAGTGCTGGAATTTCTTTATTTTTTATAAATAATCTGCAAAATGATTTATTGAGCCTGGGATGTAACCAATGGCCTTATCAATGAGTCACTGAGTAAGTGGCTATTACAGTAAAAAGTTAAAGGCTAGTCTGAGTGCAAATGTTTGGGCTACTAGGTTATGAAAACATTCTGGGCGTGATCTTCAAATAATAATCTCTTATGAAAAACTAGTACAGAATTTATAATGTTTACCAAAGAATAAATGACAGATGGGATATGCCTGGGAGCCTGCCTTGTTTAGAAGTGGGTAAAGAAAAGAACAAAATCTATTGGGGAAAATGACTGACTCAGGCTAATACTGTGATGTACCATCTTAGGGCTCTAAGATCTTTTTAATGTATTCTCATCTCTGGTTGAGGCCTAAAAGGGAAAGGAAAAGAGGAGAGCTGAATGGATTCCATTAATTTAATTGAAGCAAGCCCTGACAAGAGATAAAACATCTTGGGCCCACATCTCTTCAGCGTTGGCACCGGGGTTCATAGTAAACAAGCTGTGATCCGTAAACAAAGCCCAGACAGCACCGCCATGCTCTCCAGAGACTTCAAGGCCATGGAATATGTCAGAGATGGGCTTGAATGGATACTGAAGTGCACCTCGCCCCTCGCACACTCCCCTCCACACTTAAGTATTCAAGCTGTGTTCTGATCATTGTGCCTCGGGGTGTGGATATTTTGATGCTGGTAGCTAGAGTAGCTATTTCAGTGGCAGTACCTGCACCGGATTAAGTAGAAAGAGAGACATTCGCTGCAACAAGGCCATTGAAATATGGATACTATTGTTGAAATCTGGGCATAAGAACTAGATGTTTCACTGAAAGATATTATACACTCTCATAAAATGCACTATAAGGTAATGTGACACACTATGTGTTCACATGCAAGCTTTATGACAAATATCGCAGCAAGTTCTGCACATTTTCATTGCACACACAGAAGAGTCACGTGCTAGCTATAGTTGCAAGTCTATACTAAGGTAATACTGTATAAGTAAAATGAGAACATGCATGAATCCAGCACACTGGTACTGAAACACTGAATAAGAGTGTGTAACACACATGTTGTTCGACCACTCAAAAAGCAAATGGTATTTGGGTATATGACATTATTCTCTGAGTCGTTCCTCAGGAGGCGCTGGCTTTTCACAAAACCCAGCAGCAACCATTAAAGCAGGAAAAGCTTTATCTTCACAAACTTGAGAGCAAACGGCTCAGACAATACAAGGCACCTATCACAAACTGGGCCTGCATGCACGACAAATGTGCACAGGATGTCAAGGCTGAAGCCTTTGTCCACATGTATTTTTTACCTGGACTGTGGTACGAACATGAACCACCATCGCAGCTACAGTAAGCCCAACATTAAGTGGATATTGTAAACTTATTTGATTGATTTACCTCTAACTGACCCAGTTGATAAATTTGATGCTCTTGGTTGTGAATGGGTGAATGAAGCCAGTTGTGTAAAGTGCTCTGAGTATAAGAACCAGCCCATTTACCGTTTATACTCCAGTGAACTCTGGGTTCAGTATCTTGCCCGAGGATGGCACGAGGAACAGTCAGGGATCAAACCACCAACCTTCCAGTCACTAGCTGAGCTGCTCCTGTGTGTGTGTGTGTGTGTGTGTGTGTGTGTGTGTGTGTGTGCGATTTGTGCAACATCTCTAAAGTTAGAAATATCCTGTCTCAGAGTGACGCTGAAAAACTAGTTCATGCATTTATTACTTCCAGGCTGGACGACTGTAATTCATTATTATCAGGAAGTCCTAAAAACTCCCTGAAAAGCCTTCAGCTGATCCAAAATGCTGCAGCAAGAGTCCTGACAGGGACTAGAAAGAGAGAGCAGATTTCTCCTGTTTTGGCTTCCTGTTAAATCCAGAATTCAAAATCCTGCTCCTCACATACAAGGTCTTAAATAATCATACACAACACAGACATGAGATGGGGAGACAGGTCAGAGACCGGTGGTATTTTGGAAAAAACACTGAAATGTACAATACAATGGGCAAGACGGGGGGGAGACCTCTACTCATGCTGGGCTCCTATGGGAGGACAGCATGAGAACAGAAAACAAAAAAGTGTCCACATCACAACATCATGAAGCACGTGACAAGCAACAGGGGTGAGTAAGGGGTGAGTGAGGGGTGAGAAGTAAGCCGATCCAGACACCCAGCCCTGCAGCTATTCATCCAGCGCTGGGCCCAGACCCGCCGTCCGACTCGGCCTTGGAGATAAGCGTACCAGGGCGTTTGGAACGAAGAGTCTAAACACAGTTTGTTATGTTCAGCTCCAGCCTTGAGACCGCAGCTGCGCTGATATGGTAGCTGCATGAAATAATGGTGGTGTTCTTTCTTTAGTGCGAACCACTGCATGTCAATTTTACAGTCGATCTAATGTCCATCACTGGTTCCTCACCATTCCCGTTGGAGAGCCGTGTGCCTCTCCACGATGTTATCATCCATACCGAGATGTTATCCAGTTTGCTCATAGAGCACGAGTGTTCACGACAGCCGTGAGCCTCTCCAAGATGTTGTCAGATTGTCAGAGTCTCAGCACTCACAGTGGCCGCAAGCTTCTCCAAGATGTCCTCCGTGCTGCGTCTGATGAGTGATGAGCTCATTCTGAGAAGCCACGGCTCGCTCCATCGTTCCAATCAACACAGCGGGCAGCCTTGTGGGGATTTGAACAGTTGTTTCCACTTTCTTTATTCTTCCATAAGCCAGGGCCAAGCCAACGCCGATCAGCAAGAACCCCGTTATCATGGTTCTGAAAAGATGTCTTCAATGTCTTGTCATGGGTGTCAATTGCATTCAGGGACCAGTTGATCAAATCCATAATTCGTCCTTTAGGTTTTAGAGAACAGACTGTGAGACTCTTAGAGGGAGAGAAGCAGACAAGACTAGACAGAGACATGAGAAAGCCAAGCAGGAAAGATAAGGGAAGGGAGAAAGTGCGACCGCCTTCGTCAAGAGCCAACCGAGAAGCTCCAGTTCTTTGTAGTACCATATCACCCCGTTAGAGCACTTCGCTCTCACACTGCAGGCCTACTTGTTGTTCCTAGAGTATTTAAAAGTAGAATGGGAGGCAGAGCCTTCAGTTTTCAGGCCCCTCTTCTGTCACCATAACAGCAGATGGCCCCGCCCCTCCCTGAGCCTGGTTCTGCTGGAGGTTTCTTCCTGTTAAAAGGGAGTTTTTCCTTCCCACTGTCGCCAAAGTGCTTGCTCATAGGGGGTCATATGATTGTTGAGTTTTTCTCTGTATGTGTTATTGTAGGGTCTACCTTACAATGTAAAGCACCTTGAGGCGACTGTTGTAATTTGGCGCTATATAAGTAAAACTGAATTGAAGTGAAGTGAATTAAACCAGTCTTTGACGGACAAACCAACACAGAGGATTTAAGTCGACAGGTCCCACTCTAAAACAACAAGAAGATCAAATCAGACTTTTCCAGAAAACATCTAAAACTAGTTATGGAAAAAAACTATTGAGAAAGGATGAACACAAGTGTGCACACAATCCTGGCTACCACTTATTTCTCTTTGTGATTGGAAAATGGGAAAGGTAGATTGAGTGATTTATTTATTTATATGTGGAAATATAAATAGAGATGCAATGTAAAAAAAACAAAAAACTTGTAAAATTCTGACGAGCTTAAAAGTCAACATCTGTTTTGACCCCCTCTGACACAGCCTGAACTTTCAAACTTCTTTTAGTTCGTCTTCTTTGTCCTCCATTTGTTTAGTTTCATCTGATGTTTAATGACACACCATGCCAACATATAGTTCAGGTAATCACTGTTTAGAAATAACCTTGTCTTTCATAAATGTGTTATCTTTGGTATTTCTCACAAATTCAACTAAAGAAATGCAAAGAACGTCCTGTGTTTCTGCCTTTAATAAAGCGCCTAAAGATACAATTTGAAATTGGTTCTTTGCTAAGCTGACTGTTGTGCATAAATACAACTCTGGTTCATCCCTTGAACCAACAACAAACAACACAAACAACAAGAAACCTAATGATTAAGTACATGGACTGGACTGAAACTGAGCATGGATATCTACTGCTCAAGACTGTAACAAAATAAAGAAAGTGTGGCTTCTTCAAAGCAAATATAAAGAAATGAGACTTAGATACCGGTTAAATAAATCCAATAGTTTTTAAAGTCAGACAAATGGGATGACCAAATCTGTCACCTGATTTCACCGCAGCAGAGCGTTTTTACCAAACAGGAAGCAGCTGAAGACCGCTGCAGTAAAGAGTTTCAAGAGTGGAAATAAGTCGACATCTTTGGGTTCTAGATCACTGCAGAGGAGAAAATGTTTAAAAATGGCTGTAATCCCTTAATGTAATACTTTTGTTTAAGGTCTTGAAATAAAGCTGAAAGTCTGCACTTCAGTCTTGTTTGGTTTCAAATCCACTGGAGGTGACCAGGATCACGATTATGTTGTCATTATTTCTAAAACCTTTGGACCTCCCAAATTAGGTCCACAAACCGAAGTATCTGGGACGCCCCTGAAATGTGTGTTGAGGTGTATATTTTTTTCTGTTTGTTTGTCAACAAAGTTATGTAAATGCTGTCAAACTAAATGAAATGAAGCTTCATGGAGAGGTGAACTATGGGCCGTGTCGATGCATATTGCTTTATTTAAAATTGTGTAAAGCATATCTGAGCTCTCCCAGTTACAACAGCTTGCCTGTTTGATACTAATAATAAAACAGTTGCACAGATCAATAGACAAAATGAAAACTTTGATAACATCCTTCCCTACTTGAGCCCTAAACTGGGTGCAGACTGGGAAGATGAGCGTAGCTCTTCTTGTCTTTGAAGTCATTTTCTTATTTTTTGCATTTTCTTGCAGGAAAAAACATTTTTCTTCTTGTAGTCGAGCAGATGGCCTAAAAAGGCTGGTGAAATCAGAGTATAATGACATTGTGTGATCATTTAGCCTTGCGGATACTGCTCAGGACCTCTAAAAGTAACTTAAGAATATTGTGGCGAATCAATAATGAAACTATGTAATCTGTTTTACTGTCCACCTTTTCCTTTGTTAGATAAATATCACTTTTGGATGTGAGCTATAAAGTGGATTCTTGCACTGGAACAGCAATCCAGTAATAGAGCAGACGATGCAACCAAATCCTGTAATAAGTTGTTTAGGTGGTAGACCCTGAGTAGTTCATATATCGTGGCTAAGTGTTCTGAAATGCTCTGCACCATTTCTCAAATGCACTTTGCCTTATTTTGTGGTGCATCTTCTCTCTTTGTATTACCCTCATTAGATCCCAGCTCTTTGTCATCCTATGGCTGACCTTGCAACAGTTTGGAGGAAAATACTTGCAGATCACGTATCTCAGCTGAACGCGCTATTGCACGTAAGACCCAATCAAAGCAGCGAGAGGAACGCCTCGCAGTCTAAGCATCGCGCTAGATAGTTTTGCAATAACCTGAATAACAATGACCAGAAACAACTGAAATCGTTATCAGCAGGATTTCTTTAGATGATGGAAATTACAATGTTTTCAAAGCCACACATCGAGTGTATCAGAATGATAACATTTACACACCTATCAACACGACAAACACTCACTTCAGAAGCATAAAAGATTATGCTTGTTCACTGCAATGTTTTTATCACCTCTGACGTCTAATATCATCAAAAATATCAGCCTTCTCTTGTTTGCTCTTTTGTAAGACTGTTTATTTTCCCACATCGAAGCTCAGCGTCTTTCTCTTGGCCCTTACATACACAGCAGTGCAACACTGTTATGAATATCTGTGTTTGGACTGATTAAGGCAGGTTATGACAGGCTGGTGATAAACGGTTGTTACAGAAAATATCATTATATCATTTCTCTCTTTGAGACATGCAACCTTTAGTCATAGACTCACGCACAGTCCCGCCAATTCTCAAGTTTGCTTTCCAGTTATTTGGAAGCCTCTGCTTTATCAAAGTAATTTCCCTGGGTAATGATACAAAAGCAAAGTTACAGAGAGTGCCATTGTCCAGTATAAAACAGCTAACATGCAGCTGAGGAAGCTGATTTAGGAAGTTCTGGAGGCCTGTAGCAGCTCCATCAGCTATAATTCAGAGTTAGTATTTCTTTTGTGAAGTTAGAAACATGTCATGCAAATATTAACATACAGTTTCCACATTGTTCCCACAGTGAGAGAGGTGGGCATACATATAAACATTTTTTTAATACTAATGTGTAACACGAAAAAACTGATGGCACATTTTTAAGTGGTGGGGAGAGTATTAATGCACAGCAGCACTCGCTTCATTATATGAAACCTATATTGACTATTTCTTGTTGAGAGGCGTTTTAGACTCGAAGAACATCGGCTATGCACAGCAGAAGGACTTCACCCACCACATGTCCCAACAATGGGGGTCCTGAGGCCCGTGGCTCTCATTGTTGGGACCATCGGATCAACTGATGGGCCTGAAAAGGTTGAGACACCTTGAATTCTTACAGTATAACTGTTAATATAAACAGTCATGATAGCGCGCTACCCTCATGAAAATAATGATCTGACAGTGCATTTCATGCACAACAATGTTTATCTCAGTCTGCTCAATCTTTCTATCGGTGCAAATCATCAGTGTGTCTTTGCAAATGTTGAAAGTCTACGATGACTATCTGGCAGGAGAACATTGTCACACATCCACATCTGCAGCTTTGGCATTTTGTTCCCGGTCTTCAGAGATCAGTACTCACCTTTCAAAGCAGACCTGATGCAGGTGTTGTGGAAATACCCTCCCGGTGTTTCACCTGTTGGCTTTTTAATCAGATCCCCTTATGCTGTGGCCCACACCTCGGGACCACTTTATCTGCTCTTGAATCATCTGATAACCCTTTCCTCAATCAACCTCCATAACTGGATGAAAAGGAGAAACAGATCAGTAACACTTGAATGCATGCATGGCCTTCTTGCTTAACATCTGTGTGCAGAGTGCAGCGGAGAGAAGGAAACACCAGCACTTGTGCTGATTGAGATGAGATTGGATTCACCGGCAGAACAAAGGGAAGGAGAGCTAGGGAGACTGTGAACCACGTCGTGTGGCATTGCATCATAGCTGTTTCCATTGAATTGACAGCACTGAATCACTGCCATTTCAAAGTGTTCCTGGGCAATCGTTCTCCAGGCTGTCTGAAGATCTTTTAGAGTTTTGGCTGCATTTTCACTCATTTTTAGTTCATGACTTTTTAACAGGAATGTGTGTCAGTGTATTGTTTTATGTTATGATGCCATGTAATACTGATTCATTCATTCTTTCCCGTCTAAAAAGGGGCTGAACCAAAGTTGTTTCATCCAGAATGTGCAGTTAATGAAGCCTGGGTGCAAATCTCATTTCAATTTCTGTTACTTGATCTGTGTCAAACTCTGCAATGCTTCCTAAAAAAGAACCATCCAAATATTATTTACGTGGTAAAACAGAAACAAGCTAGAAGGTGCTAAACACTGAAAAGACTGAAGACATATGACATCGTGTTTAATCACATGTAGTGCATTTTGATTAAGACCACCTCGCCAATCAATAAAGTCTTTGAACTTAAATAAGTCACTGCTGGCTACTTACAATATTGCTAACTGCTCCATACACCTGCACACACGCACACACACACACACACACCTGAGCGATTTCCCTTTGATGAATTGATTCCTTTGACCTTGAGTTTGAGAGTAAACACACTTCGAGGGGATATTAGTATAAAAATGGACAGAGCTGCATTTCTGCCTTTGGCAGAGTCACAGTGACATGAACAGTGTTTCTGCAGAGAGAGAGAATGAGATATGCACCCTAAAACAAAGAAGAGATCAGTTTCTTTGATAAGATGCAGATCTGTCCTGCTCGCTATCAGGCGCGGCTCACCCTCGTTACAGGTTCACACAGGATGACACATTCAGTCTGTTTGCAGCTTGCCACATGTTGCAATAGTTCAGTATTTACACAATTATCAACTCTGTGCTTGTTGCACTATTTGCAAATTTGTTGCAACTTTACATTAAAAGCACATAACTGCATAATCATAATTCACCTTTCAGGAAATGCAATATTAGATTTTTTACACTTGAATATTTGGATTAAACAAAACACAGGGCTCTGTGTGGAGGCGGATGGAGAGGAGGAACCAAGTGCGAGACTCGGACACTGAATACAACTCAAAACCTCAGCTTTATTGCTGGCATGAAGACAAAACATGAAGTGAACACTGACAACAGAAACACGCAGGCATAATCTGATGGTACGACGCGACACCGAGCACAGGAAAACACAGGGCTAATATACACAGGGTGGTAATCAGGGAATGGGCAACAGGAGGGAGACACAGCTGGGAGAAATTGGACTGACGAGACAGGGGAGCAGCAGAACTGAACACACTCACATGAGACACAGACCTTCACAATAAAACAGGAAACCAGAAACCACTAAACGCAGACAGAGAGGCAGACAGAATATAACACATGCAACTCAAACAATACATGAAACAACAAATCCTTAAACACGGATAAACAGAAACATGGACTCTAATAATAATAATCATCATAGCATCAGAGAAACAAAACAATCATTCAAAAATAAACCAAAACATAAGAACTCAAAATGCTGGGTCGAACCTGACACGAGTAGTTAACGAAAACAGTACAAAAGCATATACAAAGAATTGTTCATTTTTAAACATCATAGTTATCATAGAATTAGAGAACAGCTGCTCACAGAATGATGGTAGAAACCAATTATTGCCTGATTTCCTGTGTTGTGTAGTATTAAAATGAATTTGTCACAACAAGTGCCACCAAAGAAAACAAGTGTTCCAGACTGGTACTTTAAAAGAAGAAATTACATGATTTTATAAAGCATATTTACAGAATTTCATTTGTTTCCAACTGTGTCTGTGTCATTGCTGGATAAAAGTAACAGATGTTTAATTTAATTTAATTCAGTGACAACAGATGCCTCAAGGCAATGTTGGGATGTGCGATCAATGTGATTGAACAAGTAGCCATAAAGTTTAAAAGTTCAACTACATTGGTACTTTTTAAAATACAAAGAAACTGTCTTTACAGTTTCTTTGTGCAACATCAGGGCTGAAATGGCATGTGACTGTTTTGATTTCATTTATATTTATGTCTGCTGTGGCTGGAGAGCCTGGGGTCCTCTAATCTTCATGTCAAAGCATCCTTGAGCAAGATACTGAACCCTAAGTTTCTCTGTGTGAATGATACATCACACCTTTCTGCAGCTTCAGATGTTGCCTAACTTCCCTCCGTGCTACCTTGATTGTGGCCTTTAATCTCCTTCTCCATGCAGGGTACTTCTCCTTGTGGCTCTTCATCTTATAGCCATCCATCTCTGTGATCACTGCCATGGTGCAAATCAGCTGATTAGTCTCAGTGATGGTCGCAGTAGGGATTGTCTGTAATGCTGCATTCACATCTTCTAGTAGACCTTCAGATGGTACTTCATATAGTCTTGATAATCGGCCATGGAGGGTTTAGGTTTCTGGCTTCACCATGATCCCGTAGGTCAGGTCAAGTGCTCTCACACTCTCACACCTTCAGTCGTACTTGGGGCTTTAGTACCTAATCTTGTGTAGGCGCGATGATATCTCCCTACTGACTTGATGTCCTGGTTCCCCCTGATCTGACACTCGGAATTGCTAACTGAAGGCGGGACAGTCCTGAACCCCAAGGATGACAAGAAGGGACCGCTCCCATCCAGCTACCTGCCAATAACCTGCCTCAGTACCATATGCAAGCTCCTATCAGGAATAATAGAGGCTAAGATGAACAGGGACATTGGTCTATACATGAGTGGGGGGACAGAACGGAAGTAGCAAGAATACCAGAGGAGTAAAACACCAGCTCCTCCTAGACAAAGCAGGTAAGACCAGACTGACCAACTTGTGCACTGCCTGGATTGACTACAAGAAGGCCTATGACTCGATGCCACACACCTGGATCTTGGAATGCCTAAAAGTGTACAAATCAACAGGACCCTAAGTTCCTTCATCAGGAACTCAATTGGTATGTCACAAACTACACTAGAGGCCAACTTCAAGCCAATAGCACAAGTCACCATCAAGTGAGGGATCTACCAAGGAGATGCTCTGTCCCCACTGCTGTTCTGCATAGGCCTGAACCCCCTCAGTGACAAGACTGGCTACGGATACTGACTACAGAATGGAGCAATTTTCAGCCACCTCCAGTTCCAGGCATGAACGAGACATCGATTCACGGATCCACACCACCAGGATATACAGCAATGACATCGGAATGTCGTTCAGACCGGAAAAGTGTATTTGGATGGTAACAAAGTGACGGAAAGAAGTCAGAACTGAGGGGATCGCGCTACCGGATGGCAACATTGCAGACATAGGGGACCGCTACCTGCAGAAACCTCTAGCTGGGGTGGAGTTGGCTGGAGCTAAGCTGGGCACTCAGACCGCAGCTACCAGTATTCAGTCTGCTCAGGGCACTTGTCAGGCAGAGAGAGCAATAAGTAGTCCATATCTGGCTGAATGAGCACATCAGAGCTCTCAGCTGACTGAAGAAGACTGGGTCGGCTCGCCTGAGCTCTCATCAGAGACAGATGGCTGAAATGGCTGAATGGGCTGCACCGGTTTAAAAACCTCCAGGGGTCCAGAGGTGCATCGTGTATCAGACTCACACACAGCCTTAGTTGTAGCCAGCTCAGCTGAAACAGTCTGTAAATCTAATGAGCAGGAATTAACTGTCTCTGTCATTATAATTCCAGGCTCAGAAGGAGCAGGATGAAAACAGTCTTTAAAGTCCATAGAGCTGGAAATAACAGCCTAGAAAAGACAGACTTGGAGTCCAAACACTCTGGAAAACGTGCCTGTGAACAGCTAACAAAGTCTCCGACAAAGGAGTCTCTTTATCTCCAAGCTCGGAAAGAGTATGAGCAAAATAGTCTTTTTTACACTGCCGGGTGCTCTGCAGAAGTCCCAGCTTCCGGCCGTGTTCTTGTGCAGCAATGATGCGGACGCCGCTTCTGCTTGGAAGCTACCGGCTTGGTAGCTGCGTTACTCCTGGGTGGGTCCAGGGTGGGATTGTGGACTTGGGGTTCTGGAGGTGCTCCGCCTCCAGGCTGGAGTTGTGGCTGGGCCTGAGGGCCTGGGTCACCAGGTGTGTTGCCAGGGTTTTGAATGGGTGCATGCATGGGGGCCCGGCCCTTGCACCGGGGCCTTTGGTAGATCGTTGGAACGGCAGGCCTCTTCACCGGGCCTCTTCCACTCCCCTGTTGTGTTTTTTTCCTTTTTTCTTCTTTTTCTTTCCAAGATGGCGCCACAGTAGGCAGCGTGTTTCCTCAGCTCCCAGCTTTTTCCTTTCCTTTCTGTTTTTTCTTGTGCTTTAAGTTTTTTTTACCCGACACTCTTGGTCGTGTTTTATTTGTCGTGCAACGGGACATGGACCCACAAATTTTCGTGAGAGTAGTAACATGTCTTCTACTCTTTTTGGGACTTTTTACCACCACTTCTGGAGAATCTGTAAGCCAAGCCATTGTTTACGGTAGGGAGCAGCTACTAGCACTGGGCAAAGGGCTGGAGTGAAGTACCAGGAAAGAAGGAGATGGTACAAACCAAGCATTCCATCCATTCTCATGGGTAATGTAAGATCTTTACCCAACAAGATGGAAGAGCTAATTGCGCTAACCAGACTGCAGTGGGAGTACAAGCAGAGCAGCCTCCTCCTGTTCACTGAGACATGGCTCACGGACCACACACTGGACTCTGTCATAACTCTGGATGGCTTTCAACTGGTTAGAGCGGACAGGGATAGAATAGAATAGAATAGAATTCAACTTTATTGTCATTGCACATGCACAGGTACAGGGCAACGAAATGCAGTTTGCATCCATCCAGAAGTGCTTTAGTGATATAGATATATTACAATATATATTAGCAATAATATAGATATGTGAGTATATTACAGAAATGGGTCTATTATGGTATGTTATAATGTACACGGTATGAAGTATGTTGTGAATATTCTATAACTATAAGTATGTACAGGCTGTAGTGAGTACAAGCTATGTACAGGATATGAACAGGATATAAATATGAAAAACTATACAGAATATGAAATAAATAACTTTACAGAATCTGAGATATACAGCTATACAGAAATGGGAACTATGCAAGTTGTAAACAGTTGTAGGATTAAAAATTATCGAATGTACAGAATGATTATTTACACAGAGCTATACAGTAGTGCAGTTAAGATAAGTGAGGGTGTAGATAGTTTCTACAGAGGCTATATAAAGTGCTAGTGGTTGTGAGTGGTGGTTCAGTCCATGTTATTATTGTGTTTGAGGATGCAATGGAGAGTGGTAAGAGGAGAGGTGGGGGACTAGCAATGTCTGTCAGTGAGAGATGGTGTAACCCGGGGCACATCACTGTGAAGGAACAGAGCTGTACCAAAGACATTGAACTGTTGGCAGTTAGCGTCCGGCCATACCACCTGGCCAGGGAATTTTCACACGTTATTGTGCTGACTGTTTACATCCCACCCTCGGCCGACGCTACAGCAGCCTGTGAGTACATTCACTCCACTGTCTCAGCTACAGATGGCACATCCGCAGTCCCTCATTATTATTTCTCGGGACTTCAATCATGCCTCACTATCTGTCACTCTCCCAAACTTCTCCCAGTACGTTGACTGCCATACAAGGGACAGAAAAAGCAAAACCCTGGATCTATTGTTTGCCAACACAAAGCAGGCTTACAGTGCATCACCCCTCCCCCCGCTTGGCAATTCAGACCACAACCTGGTCCTTCTCCACCCCACTTACACTCCTATGGTGAAGAGGAGTGTAAGAAGAAGGTAATAAAGGTGTGGTCTGAGGAATGCACTGAGGCCTTAAGAGACTGTTTTGAATGCACAGACTGGCAGGAACTCTGCAAGCCTGACGGTGAGGACATCGACCTCACCCACTGCATCGCGGACTACATTCATTTCTGTGTTGAGAACACTGTGCCTACCAAGAAGATACAGTGTTTCTCAAACAATAAACCGTGGGTCACCCCAGAACTGAAGGCCCTGCTGAACAAGAAGAAGAGTGCTTTCTGGTCGGGAAACAAGGAGGAACTGAAGAAAGTCCAAAAGGATCTTAAATAGAAGAGCCGAGAAGGCAAGGAGCGCTTCAGTAGGAAGATGGAAAACCAACTCCAACAGAAAAATGTCAGAGACGTCTGGAGGAACATGAAACAAATCTCTGGACACTTCCAGGACAATGGAGGAGCCACAGTGTCTGCTGGCCGGGGGTGGGCTAACGACTTGAATCTGTTTTTTAACAGATTTGACAATGGCCCACTGATCACCTCTCCCACCCCCCAGGTTCCATCAACTCCCCTCCAGTTTCTGCCCCCCGGGTGAAATGCCATTGTCACCTGAGCTCTCCTCTCACCACAACCCTGCTTCACCCCTATCCACACATCTATCCACAACAAAGCGAGCCCTACCCCCCACTCCAGCCCAGCCTCACATCTACTTCACAGCTGATCAGGTGAGAAATCAGCTCAAGAGGACGAAGGCAAGGAAGGCAGCAGGTCCGGATGGAATCTGCTCCAGACTGCTCAGGGACTGTGCAGACCAGCTCTGTCAGGTGGGCCTGTACATCTTCAACCTTGAGCCTGAGCCTGGAGAGGGTTCCTGAACTGTGGAAGACTTCCTGTGCGGTTCTGGTGCCACAAATTGCACACCCCAGGGAGCCCAACCACTTCAGGCCTGTTGCCTTGACTTCTCATCTGATGAAGACCATGGAAAGGCTCATCCTGCACTACCTTCAGCCACTGGTGGGCTCAGTGTTGGACCCCCTGCAGTTCGCCTACCGTTCTGGAATTCGGGTGGATGACGCTGTCATCTACCTGGTACCCCTGGTATCCCTCTCTCACTTAGAGCAGGCGGGGAGCACTGTGAGGATCATGTTTTTTGACTTCTCCAGTGCTTTCAACACCATCCAACCTGCACTACTGAGAGGGAAGCTGGAGGGAGCCGGAGTAGGCACACAGCTGACTGCATGGACTACCTTACCAACAGACCACAGTATGTGAGGCTCCATGACTGTGTGTCCGAGGTGGTAATCTGCAGCACGGGGGCACCACAGGGCACGGTTCTCTCACCTTTCCTGTTCAGCCTTTACACTTCAAGGCTCAAGGTTCTTTATTTGTCACATGCATAGTTATACAAGTATAACACACAGTGAAATGTAGCCTGACACACTCCTTGACATGTGCAAAAATTGGGGGGGGGGGGGGGGGGGGGGTGTAGAGGAAGAACATTATATATATATATATATATATATATATATATATATATATATATATATATAACACACCCAGCACGCCCCTGCGGGCGGTTTATCCTTCAAGCTCGGGTCCTCTACCAGAGGCCTGGGAGCTTGAGGGTCCTGCGCAGTATCTTAGCTGTTCCCAGGACTGCGCTCTTCTGGACAGAGATCTCCGATGTTATTCCCGGGATCTGCTGGAGCCACTCGCCTAGCTTGGGAGTCACCGCACCTAGTGCTCCGATTACCACGGGGACCACCGTTACCTTCACCCTCCACATCCTCTCGAGCTCTTCTCTGAGCCCTTGGTATTTCTCCAGCTTCTCGTGTTCCTTCTTCCTGATATTGCTGTCATTCGGAACCGCTACATCGATCACTACGGCCGTCTTCTTCTGTTTGTCTACCACCACTATGTCCGGTTGGTTAGCCACCACCATTTTGTCCGTCTGTATCTGGAAGTCCCACAGGATCTTAGCTCGGTCATTCTCCACCACCCTTGGGGGCGTCTCCCATTTTGACCTCGGGACTTCCAGGTTATACTCGGCACAGATGTTCCTGTACACTATGCCGGCCACTTGGTTATGGCGTTCCATGTATGCCTTGCCTGCTAGCATCTTGCACCCTGCTGTTATGTGCTGGATTGTCTCTGGGGCATCTTTACACAGCCTGCACCTGGGGTCTTGCCTGGTGTCTTATATATATATATATACACTGGGTGAATGTGCAGTAGTAGCAGCAAGCAGGTGAATTCTGTACATTAATATGAATAGACATCTGACTATTTTACAGGATAGACAATATAAACATATTTAAAATTAAAGGAATTGAAATGTACATTGTGCCTTGGTTTAGTGTCTGGAAGAGTCCTGTCTCAGTCAATTATAGATGATGTGAGAGGGCGGGTGTGTGTGTTTAGGGCACGGATGGCTTGGGGATAGAAGCTCCTCTTGAGTCTCTCTGTCCTTGCCCAGAAGATGCGGAACCTTCTACCAGATTGCAGAAGTTGGAACAGTTTGTTGCCAGGATGGGACGGGTCCTTCAGTATCTGCGCTGCTCTAGTCCGGCATCTCCTGGTGTAGGTGTCCTGAAGCGGGGGGAGAGCAATCCTGCAGCAGCGTTCTGCTGTACGGATCACTCTCTGGAGAGCTTTTTGGTCCTTCACACAGCTGTTCCCGAACCACGATGTCATGTTCTGTGTGAGGATGCTCTCCACAGCGCCTGTATAGAAAATCCTGAGGATCTTTGGAGAGACCCTGAACTTCCTCAGTTGTCGTAGGTGATACAGGCGCTGCCTAGCCTTTTTGGTCTGGACCTGAATGTGGGCAGCCCATGTCAGGTCTGAGGAGATGTGGACACCAAGATACTTGAAGGACTGCACCCTCTCCACTGGAGCTCCATTGATGATGATGGGCTTGTAGTCTCTGTGCTGACCCCTTCTGAAGTCCACCACCAGCTCCTTGGTCTTGCTGACGTTCAGCTGGAGGTGGTTGTCCTGGCACCACGATGCCAGATTCTTCACTTCATCCATGTAGGCCGCCTCATCGTTGGTGGAGATGGCACCCAACACCACTGTGTCGTCAGCAAACTTCACAATGGTGTTGGAGCCATGGGTGGCCACACAGTCTGAAGTGTAGAGGGAGTAGAGCAGTGGCGAGAGGACACATCCCTGAAGTGCTCCTGTGTTGATGGTGATGCTGTTGGAGAAGCACCTGCCCACCCTCACCACCTGAGTTCTGCCAGTGAGGAAGTCCAACACCCATGCACACAGACGGCTGTTAAGTCCCAGATCCCTCAGCTTTGTGAACAGTCTGCAGGGCACTGCAGCGCACTTCAGACTTCTGTTATAATTCGGACGATTGTCATCTACAGAAGTTCTCAGATGATACAGCCATCATTGGATGCGTATCATACGGGAATGATCAGGAATACAGGGGGATCATCAGTGACTTTGTTGGCTGGTGTGAGACCAACGTACTCCAAATCAACGCCGGCAAGACAAAGGAGATGATCATAGACTTCAGGAGGAAGTCCCCCCTACAACACCAGTGAACATCCAAGGGAAAGACATTGAGATAGTGGACTCTTATAAGTACCTGGGTGTTCACCTCAACAATAAACTGGACTGGACTACAAATACAGACGTCCTGTATAAGAAGGGCAAGAGTCGACTCCACCTGCTGAGGAGACTGAGGTCCTTCGGAGTCTGCAGGACTCTGTTAAGGACCTTCTATGACACTGTGGTAGCATCTGCCCTTTTCTATGCAGTGGCCTGCTGGGGGAGTGGATGCACGGACAGGGACAGGAGCAGGATTGACAAACTGGTGCGGAGGTCTAGCTCCGTGCTGGGATGTCCCCTGGAGTCTGTGGAGGTGGTTGGTGAGGGGAGTATGTTAGTAAAGCTGACATCCATCATGAACAACCCACATCACCCACTGCATGAGTCTGTGAGTGGGCTGAGCAGCTCCTTTAGTCAGAGACTGAAACACCCTCGCTGCAGGAAGGAGCGCTTTCACAGATCATTCATCCCAACAGCAGTTAGACTATAACTCCTCAATCACGATGTCATAAGTCACTGGACACTGTGAACATCCACGGTCACCACTTCATGCATAATGGACCTTCCATGTGTACGGACATGTGCAGGTATATATGTATGCATATGTATACATATGTATATTTAGTGTGTACATGTGTGTGTGTCTATAAATAGGAATAGTAGTGGTACAATAGTTATGTCAAGTTATATAGTTTATGTCTTGCATATTTCCAACCATGTCCATAATCACATACTGTCTATGCTACCATTGTATATAGTGTATCATACTTTTTTTTCATTGATTGTACTTATTTGTATTTTTGTATTTCCTTCATATATCTGTACCTGAGCTGAGGTGACGCAAAAGTTTCCCCGTCGTGGGATCAATAAAGTCTTATCTTATCTCATCTCATCTCATCTTATCTTATCTTATCTTATCTTATCTTATATTATATTATATTATCTTTTATAATCTGGGAGTTGACTGAATGTTGGGATGGGTGTAGTTCTCTCCAGCGGAAACGTTAGAGCACTTGTGCAAATATGTGATGTCCATTATATGTGATGATCAGGGACGTGCAGAGGGGGGGGGGGCTAGAGGGGCTTGAGCACCCGCCCCTTTCCTGATGAGTGCCCAAAGTGCCCTTTTGTTGAGGCAACTTTAAAAATTTTTTATTTATTTATTATTTTTTTTATGTGTGTGTGCGTGCGGAGTCCTGTCTGTGCCCCTCAACAATAATATTTAACTATTAATCATAGTTTTGCTAAATAAAAGGATCTGGCTTGCATCAGTCACATGATCACATTTAACCAATGATCGCCCTCGACGGCAGAACGCGCTGGTTACGAGCCGGGAACGAGCTCACAAAGAGCACGCGCATTTTTTGCGGTCCGGAGCTGTAGGAGAAACACAAGTTAACTCAGAGACACAGACTGATGCGACAAACCCAGTAAGTAGGTGTACAGCGTACACTGTAGTGTGTAGCACCCAGGAGTATCAGCTTATTACGTACACGTTGGTAAGCTGTCTTGTTGCAACTGACGAACTGAAACAAACGAGCGTGCTGTGCGTGCAACAGCGCGACAAACATTACCTGTCCTTTTATTAACTGCACAGGTAGTGCTGGTCACAGCTGCTGGCTACCTGGCTGTCATGGGTCTGTAGCTCTGTCACCGTTTTAGGGAACATATTTAGTTTTAAAGTAAGTTTCTGGGCATTTCCTGCCTTTCTGGAGGGATTATATTTCACTAAAAACGATCTAATATGCATGTCCACATAATAATAATTATAATATATTAAAAAACACACGCTGTATTTTAAAGAACATACATTAAGAAGCAGATTATATTAGATTTATATTTTAAATAAGACAAAAGATTGTATCTCTACAGTTTAAAAATGTAATAAGTTTTGCCCTGCACAGAGTGGATAGTGAAACAAATGGAATCATCATAAATACATTATTTCATATTTATTACTTCCCCCTCCTCATTGCTTTATTATTGTAGCTCTAGTAATAAATAATAATGTAAGGATGCCCATAGTATATACAGTATTCTGAAGAAGGTCTAAAATGTCACTGTGCGTGCATGTGTGTGTTTTATGTATATAGATTTTTTTAAATTATTACTCATGATATAACATTGTGCAGACATGGCTGGTAAGGACATGAGGAGGAAACAGTAGGAGCTGTGTGAGGCTACTAAAGGCAGGGCTATAACATTTTTCTGTCATCATTTTATTTCAGATTAAGTGCTGGAGTTGTTAGGTGTGGATAATTAGATTATAGTTTATTGCAATAGCAAGTTGTGCCTTGTTCTCAGATAGACAGCAAGTGGAGAGTGATATATGAAATGATGGAAGGAAGAAGAGAAGCAAAGAGTGATTCACAGGCAGAGCCGATTTTATGTCACAGTTTTTTGTGTCCTTATGGTTCCAAGCGCTGTCACCAATCTTTGCATTTTGTTATTATCTCATGACACTTGTTTAATCAGCTACCATCTCTCCTGTGGACTTTTTAATGTCTACAGTCTCAGATCAACACAGCCCTGCCCTTCCCATATTAGATTCTTGATGAATGTGTGTTGTTGTTATTCAGCATGGTTCAATGTGCCCCTTTTTAACTTTGAGCACCCGCCCCTTTAAACCTCTCTGCACGTCCCTGGTGATGATATTTGAAGTTTACACAGAAACATTCTCGCATGAAAATATCTTAAAAGTTTATTTTGTGACGCAGACAGAGTAATATTTCAAACTCTGCCACTCTGTGTTCCTCCGCCACTGCCTCGTTTGAGTTTTGGACGAAATGCATTCTGGGATATTGCATTTCGTCATTTCGAGCTGATTGGAGACCAGAACAGCCAATCAGATTTTTTCGCATCCAAGTCTGTGATTGGCTGGTTTTGTGGCACAAATATAACGGTGTAGAGAAAGAGTTGAATGCGAAATGTTGAGAGCGCGAGCGACACATTGCGAGCGAGCGCAAATGCAAAAACTGAGCGAGAGGGGCTGCTGGTGTGTGTGTGGATAATAACAAACACGGAAATACAGTTTTTGCACGCAGGAATGAACTTTGTTCACTCAAATTCAGCTTTTCTGCGCTCAAAATAAATTTCTCCTCAAAATACAACACTTGTACCTGCAAACTTTTTTTACGTGTGCTCAGAACAGTGGCACAAAAATAACGGCATACTCACAGACACTATCTTAGTCGACTGCTGCCTCTGAACATATCAGGTGTTATTAGTACTGTGTGCTGCTCAGTAACATTTAACATTATTTACTGTTACTTTTGAATATGTTGGGTGGTGCTGTGCTTTCCCTACTCTGTTGTCTTTTGCTTGTGTTTTGAAGCAGATTTTCAGTGTCTTTTCTCTCTGCTCCTCTAGTTTTCTCTCCTTCTGTTAAGTTTCTTTCTTACTTTCTTTTCTTTCCTGTCCTCGGTCCTGTCTGTTCTTATTGTAATAACTGAAAACAAAAAAATTCTAATAAAAATCTAATAAGCTATGACCTTAAAGTGGACCAGTATAGCAAAAGCCATAATGGTCCAATTGGGAAAGTAAGTGTTGGGCATTTTTCTTGGCCTTCAGACAATAAAGCTACTGTTGCTACACTACCTGACAGGACAGGAAATAAGTACCACCTATTAGATCCCAGTTCTTTTGTATTCTTTACGGCCAAAACAGACACGGCTCAAAGTGGTCTTTTACTTAAAAAATGATCTTTAATTTTACATTTTCCTGAACACACGAACACACAAGCTCAGGTCTCAAGCAGAAAAAGGAAGCCAGGTTATTTATGTACTTCTCGACGTCACACCACACTTTAAGTTTCGATCAAACACTCTGCTTAGTTTGCACGCAGTTTCCTGTCCGTACTTTTAGCTCAAACTCAAAGCTGGCCCTCTCTTATACCTAAACCAATATAATCAGCAAATAAGATTCAAAATACATATTTCAAAACTCAACACACCTCAGTTTGCTTGGTGCCGTATAGTAACATGGGCGAAAGTTCTGTGACATCATTTGTATGTGACACACAAAACACAACAATGGAGGACTTGGTCAGCATACCTGCTGCTACACCGATGGAAAGCCTCTGGACCTTTTCGTTGGACCAGTGTTGGTTTTGCAGGAGGCATTTCCTTCTTTGTAGGGTTTCATAAATTGCATGTCTGTAAAGGAGTCGCTTTCATGAGTTGTTTGGTGATGCTAGTGACTTGCCAGTTGGCGGCATGGAGTCTGTTGGCATCACATTTTCATTTAGTCACCTTCTGGAAACACCTCCCACCTTGGCTTGTCTTACAACACAGTGGATAACCAAAGAATGTGGCTGGGCGGCAGCTGATAACACAGCGCTAACTTCATGTCTTGAAAGACAAAATCTATCAGCAGACTGTGAATTGCAGGCTGAGCACCTGATAAAGACAACAGCTGGATGAGACAAGGTTACTGTTTATACCTCCTCATTTGTGCGTCTCTGTCTTTCATTTTGCCTTCAGTAACTGAAAAGTATTCTTTACTGGGCTGAGAGATTACTGACTTGGTCACTGAAGAATATCCAGTTTTATTCGAGAACGTCTTAGTTGGCTTTTGCAGTATGTGGATAATTATCCCTTTGTGCAACAAAAGCATTATATACTTAGTTTTGCAGCAATAGTCTGGATTTGAGACTTCGTGCACTTCAGAACACACTCTACTACTTCTATCTTCATCAGTACAACCTGGTTAAACTGTGAGACTGCCTTCACCAAGTCTGAGAGATTAATAATTAGTAGGTGGTACTCACAGGGATCATTTTTTTGGAGGAAAAGTCATATGATCCACAGATTGCCGCTTTTAGATTGGTTAGCTCCTGCTATCACCACATCCTCCATGTGAAAGCTGTGGGGAAAATTGGGGTTAACTGCATGAGTTGATGGCCAGCTTCATGTTTATTCTGATGCAAATCCTAACAGAGTGACAGACTGGCTGCAGCTGCCAGCCAGAGCTGTCACCCTACAGCCTCAAGTTAGTAATTAAAATCAAACTTGAACCCAAATCAGTGTGTTAAGGTCTACTTCCTTATGCTTCATTTCTTACAATGCTGGACCTAACAATGATCAACTTCCTCCTGTTAGCAAGTAAATCTGAAATAAATCTATTACTAAAGCAAACATAACAAAATATGACCTTACATGAGAGTGACTTTCCCTTATTTTGTGACACTAGACATCTCTGCCTGTTTCAGCAGTCACATCCTCCGCCTCACATTAGCTTGTTTACCTGTTAGGACTGCGGGTACAACCCAGTACTACAGCACAATGATGCTAGCTGTTACTTCAGTTAGCATGGGGAGGAAACATTTCCACAAATCTTAACTCACATTACTCATTACTGATAGCAGTTGCTGTAAGCTAACTGGATAATTAAACTAGCTTACATACAAAACAAACCTCATTAAAAAAATTCACATATATAACAGTCTGCACTCCTGACTGATATTTTGAGGAGAGCAGTGCTATTCAGGCAATAGTTGCCTCAACAGTACTAACAATAGCTGCACTTTGAGGCAACTATTGTTGTGATTTAGTGCTACACAAATCAAATTGAATTGAATTTAACTTTTAACTTTTTACTTTCCCTCCAGATCTGATGTAAATATAGAGGACAGTCATTTTCCTCCTTTCCAGAGGATGGAGGAAACAGAGCTACATTCATTTTCAAAAGTAATATACTAAATGAGATGATGAGAAAAGTTCGTATATGCAGATTCAAGAACTTCCCAACTACCGTGATTATAGATCAACAAAGTCAAAATGTACACGGTGCATCAGGTTATATCGCGTATAAAGCAGGAATGTGATCATGTGAGTCACATTTAGTTTATTACAAGCATACGACTAAAACCTTTTAATGTCTCATACTGTGTTGTGAAGATGGCAGCAGGATGTTGTGTGATTCAGAGCTGTTGTTGTACCCAAACACAGGAGTGCGTTTCTATTTCCAGCTCATTCAGTACAAGCGTCTTAAAAACCTGCATAGTTTCAAAATGATGTCGTCTACTGTGCATAAGGCTATTTCCATGGTTATGGTTACATTTTTATTCAACGTTTTATTTTGGTGTAACAGTCTTCTAATGTTAGACAGTTACAAAATGCTAAATACGTTTAGCATTGTTGCCGTCCCAAACACACAAATCATGTGTTTCTGCACAGAGTACAGATCAGAAATAGTTCCAGTAAATCTTATAAACATTTACAAAACTGCGAGAAAAACATGACTTTATTATATATATTTTCAAAGAAGACAGCTGATACTTTAATGTATATTCCAACATTGTGTGAATCAAAAGAGAAATCTTTACATTTGCTGTTTGGACTCTGAGTGTGATTATCAAACACTGATTCAAAGACTTCAGTGCGCCGTGTTTGTGAAAAAGCTCCCTGGTGCGGCTGCAGTGCTTTCAGGCACAGACACCGAAATATTTAAATAAGTTATGTTCTAGCACGTTACATAAAACACACGTCAGGTCCTGCATGGCTTTGTTAGTTTAGTGTACCTGTCATTGATCAGCAGCACTGAGTCTATTGTTGTATTTACACAGGAATAAATAATAGTTTTACGAAGTGTTAGCTTAGTGTTTGGTTTATCTGAGGTTAAACGTGTAATTAGATACCAGTTAACATCCTGATAACAGACGCACTACATGACAACGAGCATTTCATTTCCAGTTCATTCCAGGTCAAACAAACATCAGAAAAGCAGACAATGACCCTCAGTCTGACACAAGCTCTGACATTATCCATAAAAATAACACTAATCCCCTCTAAATAATCCTAATCCTGTTCAAAGAAAGAAAAAAGGCAGCATAAATCCTTGGATAAAGATACATCTGTCAGTGGGGAATGGGGGTGCAGCTATTTAAACAGAGCTGCTATGTAAGTGCATGCATACCACACAGTGTAGAACAATTGGGTGAACAGCTCCCTCATGGCCCATATTCAACCTGGAAGCCATGTGGCACAACAAAGGCTGTTCGTCCTGCTGCCGACCTCCCCTCGCTCTCCCAGCAGCACATTGTTAACACTCAGCGGGTCTCTGTATTGACTTTGTGACCCCACTGTCTGCTGGTGGTGGAGCTGTTTCTTTTTCTTCACAGATTAGCATCTCTAAAGGGAGAAACAGGGGGGCTGTCCAACTTCAGCCAGATTAGAAGCTTCTTGTCAGTTTCAACTCAATCTGCTAAACAACAAACAACGCTGACTGTGGTAGTAAGAGTAAAATCAGGGGAGTTACACCTGATCCCACAGCAGATAGCTGTCCGCTTAGCCAGCCCACACATCAGTTTCACATGCAGCTTCTGTGTTTCTTACATTTAAATGTTACAGTGTTGCTGAATGAGCTTGTGAGAGGCTTTGACAAACACATTTCATTATTACCTGCTAAACAGTTTGTGTTGTTTTTGAATAGTTTGGACTTCTTTACTAAAGACAAAGCAGGACTCTGATGACATAAAGGACTAACTAAAGGATCTGCTGCTGTCCTCCCACAGAGCCACCTCTCCTTCACACCGCATCACTATGGTTGCATGTTTTTGATCATTGTTATTTAGGGGTGAGGACCGGTTTCTCAGTCAAGGCTTATATTCATATTTCAGACTTGATAAGCTAATAAACGTCTTATAATATAACGTCAGTAAATGCAGACAGAGGCTGAGAGGGCTGTCCCTTTGGTGAGGGATGCATGCTTGTGTAACACAGCGAGCAGGTGATCTGACAGGGAGAAGCACAGCTCACTCCTTCTCAGTAAGTGGACACTCATCCACTGGTCAAGTGATGACTTGATAGTAATGCTTGTGGTAATTGAGGAACAGCAATTTTATTCTGCAGTATGTTATTGTGCAGCTACAGCAGATGGTTATTCATGAGGTTTGCCATCAGATATGGAACAATTCAGTCAACCAAAGGTTTCTTTCAAATATTGGTCTATGAAGTTTTACTTCAGCGGTGACTTTAATGTAATATATCAGGTTTGACAAACGAACCGAGGGACACCTGCCGCATTAAGGTTAGACATGAGGACACTTGCCCGTGAGTCCTTGTGTCTACGACCGTGGCAGATTAAATACAGTCAATTCACCACATGGATGTAATTCTGCTGCTATTTCAGTCTCTCTGTTACAAATTCTTAAAGTGTTCTTACAAAGTAACCAAAGAGAGTATTAGATGAGACGTCTGTGAGCTTTATGACACAAGGAAAAAACTTTTTAAAAGCCGTGTCTGTTACACTTTCTTGGTGTATTCAGTTCCTACTGACCTGCCGTCCTCTCTCTAACTGTCAGTTCAGCCTCAGTGTTGCAGGCCTTTTACAGCCTGGCTCTGAAGAAGAAAACAGACGAGTCGGTGCAGGACTGACGGATGACCAAACTGTTGTCCTTGTCGGCAGTGATAAATGGCTCTGTTTGAAATTGTTGAGGTGGGGCCCAGAGCTGTTTGATGAACCAGAAAATGAAATGATTGCTATTGGGCATCTACTGACTGGACTGCTGGTGACACTCTTCCATCCTCCCAAAGGTTAATTGGACTTGAACCCAGAAAATCAAGAGGTTAAGCAGGGTCAGCGTGACAGCAGGTCCTTCTGGGAACAGACCTCTCAAATGTTTGCTAATCAGATTTGTTTAGGGGCTTTCCTTATGATGATGCCTCCATGTGAATCTTTGTTGTGGGTGCACTACACTGCAGTATTGATTCTCACATAATAACATTATCTTCAGCGACTGCAGGGGGTCAGTTATATTCACTTGTTTGCAGTCTGGAAAAACACAGCTTCCCTGCTGCTTTGCTGATATTTCTATTGGTGTTCAGTGATCATCTATTGATGTCTGTGTGTGCGGCTCCTACTTTACTGATGAATCTCTTAATGTGTAGTTCACAGGAGGTTGTGTGTGTATTGAGCATGGTATAATGATTGCACACCATAATCATACAATTATTAACACATGTTGAAATAATTAAATAGGAAATAGTTCTGATTTACTGATAGATGCCTCAGGTCTTCTTCACTGAGCTCTGCTCAGAGCACATGGGCTTCACACGCATTCATATTATGTTACGAGAAAAACGACATCTCAGTCGATGCGTCTCTTCTTCTGTGGTGTCCTCACAGCAGACTGAACAGCGGTGGCATCCTTACCTACAGCAGTAACAGCGTGGGTCAGAGGTATATGGCAGCACATGCCACTGTAGCACACTTTTATTGCCACTATTTGAAGTGTTCCTTGTTTTTTAGCAGTTGCAGTAAGATAGCACGGCCACTAGATGACACCATGAGATAACCACTTTTTTTTTAATTTTTAAATTTATTTTCTAAAATTTCACAGCTTGTGTAACAGCAACACTTGGATTTGTGATAATCCTGAAGGTGGGATGTCTGCGGCTGTGTTGGTTCGATTTCCAGCGTCCTCCAGTCTGCATGTTCACGTGTGCTTTGGCAAGACACTGAACTCCAAATTGCCACCATTGTGTAATAGATAAAGAAGTTAAGAGTAAAGCACTTTGTGAATGTGACTTTGAGTGATGAATAATACCAGAAAAGCACTGTATTAATGTAATTTACCATAGCTTTGTGTGATACATGGGCATAAAACCAAAGCTAGCATTATAGGACTTTATACCTGCTGCTGATACGTGTTTGCTGTATGTGCGACACACTGTGTGAAAGACAAGTCGGGCTGCTCTTGTATGTCGGTGGCTGCGCATCAAGTGTCTCCTCTATGAAAATACGCCCCGTTTGTCTTTACATGCTGCACAAATAAGTCCAGGAAAAAGTGACTTTGTATCCACCCGACTGGCACATGTTCCAGACACGTAGCAAACCAGGCAAGAGGAAGAAAATAATAAAAAGCCGTCATCCTTCTTTTTCAGATTTAATGTGACAAAGACCACCGTGACTTAAATCAGCGTCCACATTCATCTCCTGCAGCTCATGAATGCAGCCTGCAGCACGGCAGCATTTCTTTAGAAGACAAACACAAAAGTGGGATTGCATTAAATAAACAGACACAAATGTAGCCGTGCATAAGACGACCTGCTGAACCCTGCAGCCGGCTACAGCCCTCTGTAGCTTTCTGAACTGTGTGGCAGTCAGGTTCATTTTTATCGTGCTGAAATAGAGAACCGAAAAAGGGCTGTATCTGACAAATGTCTCAATCGTGGAAATTAAAGCAACGTATTTATGCAGGAATCTGTGCACACAGGGTGCTTCAGGCATTTAAGCTCTCCCAATCCCTTTTCCATTCTCTGAATGCTGCATATAAAGCAATCCATTAGTCTTAGCTCTGCCAGAGATTTTAAGTGGACACCTGTCCATTAAGACCATCGTTTTAGCAGTAGCTCATCTCTCAAATTATTTGCCCTGAATTAAATTCTCCCAAATGTAATGGAATTCATTTTTATAGTATTTTCTCCCCATTTTTGCCATTCACAAATGTCCTTGTTTTATCACTTTAAAAGAAGAAGCTTCTGCTTCATATTAATATTTTGTTCCGTGAGGCTTAAGTCAAGCGATGCACAGTGGCTGTCTTGTATTTGCACAAGCCAAATATGATGGGAATATTCTCAGTCCGAGTACACACACGTTAAAAAAGAAACACAGCAGGCTTATCCACTGTACACGGATTCTTGCAAAGCTGAATTTATATAGAAATTCACAGTAACTCCATATGTTGAGCACAAATTTGACATTTCTCCAGCCGTGTTTCAGCATCCACATGTAAAAATAACGTTCTCATCCTGAAGCAGCCGGCTTTTCAGCTTTGCTGCAATTTCCTTCAAATTGTTGAATTACACGAGTTATTTCTGTATGTTGTTATTTTCAGAATAAACTGAAGCATTTAGGAATTCGAACGTCAAATTATTTGTGAATTTGGGCCGTATGTGTGCTGGTTTTAACCACAAATATCTGTGGAAGAATTTTGATCGATGATAAGCCCAATTTTCATCTTTATATTTTTGGAGGGGTTATACTGTAGTAATCAAGGATTTATGTGTGACAAAAATTCAGTTTAACACATTTCCAATAAAAACTGTCAGCTATAAACATCTTTGACTTTAAATTTAAATTTCTCTTTGATAAAAATGCAAAACAAGATTTGGCCCGACGGACTGTCAGGCTGAGAATCTGTCGGTGAAGTGACATAAAACCAGGGACGAAAAACACCGAACAATCATTTGCAGCATTATTTTTTCAGTAAGGTTGTAAATAAGATAAGATAAGATAAGATAAGATAACTCTTTATTGTCATTGCACAGTCATACATAGTACAGTAGTACAATGAAATTGGAAAAACTGTCCTACGTCGGCACTACATATAACACAACACGACACGATATGACACATCACAACGTAACAAACAACACAACACAGTATATTAACTTAGTATAAAAAAGAAGAATAAGTGTATGTGTATTGCACACTGTTATTATTGCACATTAATTATTATTGCACCTTGTTATAAATATAAATATTATTGTTATCGTTTTAAACATTGTTACCTCCCCCATCATCTGTATCATAATGAAAGACGTGAAATGATGAAGGAAGACTCGAGACAAAGTTGTATGTTTCTGTATATTTGTGTTTGTACACATGTGCAGATCGGTTGACTCTTTGCATATTAATCAGTGATAAAACATACTGTAGGCTCGGACGGCCTCATCTCCACAGTGCCGGTGTCGCCTTACCAGGGTCTAAATCAGGAAGGAGTGGCTGTGGCTGTGATAAGATCGAAGACCTGCTGGTTTCTCTTCTCTCAGCAGGGTTTTCCTTTGAGCACATTATGGCAATGAGTTTGAGGCTTAAAGGGCCGGTGTGTTAGCCCTGTGCCAGAGGCATAAGCCCCAGTCATCCTATCAAGCCTGAAATTAATTAAACAAAGCCCAGCATCAATCACGAGAGTGCAACACAGCAATGAATATTAGGGGGAAAGGGTATTGTTTTTTTCTCTTTGGTTTAATGAGTGCACTATTTGAGGTGAGAAGCTGCTCATATTAATATGTTTTTACAGCTTGTGTGTCCAACTACAACTGCATGAAAGCAGCATTTTGAGCCCATCTTTGTGCCGTTTGTAAAATGCTTAAAAATACTTTTTTTTACCTGTATACTCTGCTTAGATATAAATAAATTCTCTCTCCCACTTAAGAGATATTTGTTATAATGTAAGCAGTATGAAAAACAAATATAGCAAAAAAGAAGAATAGTGAACACAGCCAAAAGATGATAAAAGTGATATAGCCTTGTGTAGATCACACTTGTAATTAAATAAATGAAAGGAAAAGGCGATTCAGTGCAACGCTTTAGTTATTTTGTCCAGCGCACAGCCGACTGGCCACTGTGGAAGCTCAACCATAGACCTTGGAATAATGAAAGGGGGCGGGTGTAGTAGGGGGTTGATGGATAGCTGCTAACCACAGCTTCTGAACGCCTCGCAATCCAGGTATAATTAACAGCATCTATTTAAACGAGTGGCGGCTGCCAACGGAGAGCAGAGGGAGGAGGTTGAGACTGTCTGGCCTAGGAGGGATTGCAGCTTTGTAGCCTCTGCAGGATTTGTTTCACCTCTTTGTCTGCTCAGTCGAAGTGGCCTGACAGGCAAAACGTCTCCCGACCTGGCATTGTTATCTGGCTGCAATGGACTCGTTCCAATCGCATGACAAGCTCTGTCGCAGTTCAAATATCCCCTCCTGTTGCTCTTTCTCTTTGTGTGCGATTTGTTTGTCGTGATCATTTACAGTGTGTTACACACCAGTAGAAGTGGTTTTTCTACCATTGCTAAAGTTAAGGAGAAGAAATGCCACATATATACTGCAAATAATTGTGATTAGTATTAAAAATAGACATGTAACATGCTTTTACTTTTTCCAGAGCGTAACCAGCATAACCGTTAGCTTCCACTCACATTTATGTGTCACGTTGTCCGGGCTGTCGAGTGTGTCCTGGGCTAAGCTGGGAGCCTGTGGATTCTTCCACTGTGGACTGCAGCCTGAAAATACAGTTAAGACAACCTGGTTACAACCTCCTTCAGTTAATCAATGGTATTGTGAGATTTTCAAAGCTAATGGATGAATTTGGAGAGCTTGCATTAAAGATGATGAAGATGTGGGAACTACTTCAGCCTTTATTGCCACCTCACACTGTGAATGCTTCACAGGTTACCATAGAACTAAATATTACAAAGAACAATTATAATCAAATCATATACTTTATATGCAGTACGGGAGCGAGAAACTTTCTTTCTGTAGGTGCAGTAAAACAGAAAAAATCATACAAGACTTTTACTCTTTTTCCCCTCTCACATTAGCAAGCAGTGCTATAATATTAGTTAATGTGATTATGTTTTTGATGCGGGTTAATGGAAGAGCACAAAGGAGGCTCAACATGTCCTTCTGACTCCATCTGTGGTCCTTGTTTCTTTGTTTGTTTAGATTGATTCCTTTAGGGCTATAAGTGCATGTTTGAAACCGTCTTTTTATCATGCAGGAAACACTGCTCCGTTTGTCTGGGAGCAGGTGTGTGTGTGTGTGTGTGTGTGTGTGTGTGTGTGTGTGTGCGTGCGTGTGTGTGTGTGTGCGTGTGCGTGTGTGTGTGTGTGTGTGGGGGTGAGGAGAGGGGGTTCGCGTTTCAAGTTACACACTTGGAAAACAGTTACTTTCAGGTCCTGTTTAGATCCATGATTACCCTCTCTGCACAATCAAAGTAGTTATAATGAAAATGCAACAAATCACCATAGAATCCGCAGCCTTTTGTGTGGGCCACCTTCGCCCCACCCCTTCTCTTTACACTGAAAGAATGGCTCTGACATTTCAGCCTGGGAGCAGAGAATAGAGGCAGTTTGTAATGTGTGCAGCCTTGCCTTTTCTTTCTATCCTTGTAGTAGTACTTAAGTGTCATGTTAAGCCCAAGGCAGGGAAGACTCTCAGTGACCTACTCTGGCTCACAGTTTGTGTTTACTGTATTCTGTGGCTGCTAAAGCGTGAGCAGAGCCCCGTCTCTTATCAGGATATAAAGCTGAACCGATTGGAGACTCAAATTTCCCCTTCCAGCCAATGTTGGTTTTCCATTGTCTGTGCTTGACAATAGTTTCACATACCCTAGAGCTTGAGTTTCTCTCCTCTTTATTATGCTGCATATTACCCTCTGTGTGAATGCTGGGTATTTGCGAGCTAATAACAGCGTTACCCAAAACAGGCCACTTGGTTAGGCCATGTTGGGGTAGGCGGGTGCCAGGGATGCCATGCTGTTGGGGCGATTCGTCAGTTAGTTGTGACTAAAGGCTAGATCTGAATCTGTTTTACAAAAGGTGGAGAAAAACCATCAACAGGTGCTTCGTGTCAGTGAGTAAAGACTGCAGAAAACGTAAAATCATGCTGTAAACTGCACTACCATTAGCTGCCAGTATATGCCTAAAGTGTTTCTGTTCTAAATTTAATCAGATGTTTAATTGCTTGCTATTTTGTATATTATTTTCCAACATGAACTGAGACTAGACATGGATCATCACCCTACTCCAATTATCCTTCTCTGTCACACCAACCCTCTGCATGTCACTACTCCATAACTCTTCTTTGAGGTTGTTCTCTTTTCCTCCTGCCTGGAAGCTTGATATTTAGCTTTTTCCCACATCACTCCACTGCAAGTGCCCAAACCATCTCAACCTCTGGTAAATGTAAATGGACCGGTTCCTGTACAGTGGGTTTCTACTTGAGCACCTGAGCTGTCGCTCTGATGTACTTATTTCTATATTTGTCCATTCTGGTCACTCCCAATGGAAAACGTCATGTCTGCCACCTCCAGCTGAGCCTGTCTTTTTGTGAGCACATCGTCTCCAAACCATACATCACTAGCAGGCCTCAGTACCATTCTGGAAGCCTCCCTCTTTCTCCCTCGATATCTTTGTATCGTGACTCACCCCTGACACGCATTGCCATCCACTCCACCTTGCCTGCGCTGTCTGTTACTTTGGGTGGGGTGGCTGTAGCTCAGGAGGTAGAGCAGGTCACCTACTAATCGAAAGGTTGGTGGTTTGATCCCCATCTGCCCCTGCCTGGATGCCAAATACCCTTGGGCAAGATACTAACTCCAAGATGCTCTGCGATGCATCCATTGGAGTGTGAATCTGTATGAATGTTAGATAGAAAGCAGTGTTGTGAATGAGGAAGTTGTATAAAGCTCTTTGAGTACTCAGATAGCAACGTGCTATATAAGAACCAGTCCGTTTACCATTTGGATGGTTGATCCCCGGCATTCGAACTCATCCTCTTTGACTGTCTCTATTCTTTGAAGCGTCGCTGTTCCACCTGTATCCCTTTCCTCTTCTTCCCAGTGTATACCTCCACCTCATCAGGCTCTTCTCTCTTCACTGTCACTGCACATCACAAAGATCACATACAGTACTTCTCTGCCACACTTAACTTATTCATGTAGTACCACAGTTCCTCTTCTGGCAGCCTCTTATATACTTTGTTTCAGTGTACAAAGACACAGTGCAGCTACTTCTGACCGTCTCTATATTTCTCCATCAACACTCTTAAAGCAAACACCAAATCTGTAGTGCTCTTTTACATGGTTGCCCTTATTTACTATTGCTCTGCACATCTTGATTCACTATGCCTAACCCACTTCAGACGAGGTAGATCAGACCGCAACCTGGTCCTGTTAACACTTTAGTATGTTCCCGCTGTACCAAAACTTCCTGTTGCCACCAAATTGCCACAAAAATATGAAACGATGCACATACATATATCAACAATCTTCTTTTGGTGTGTGTGTGTGTGTGTGTGTGTGTGTGTGTCTGAGGCCATCGCTGTGATATCTGAGACTCCATCCTCCCACCAGGAGAAGGAGGGAGTCCCAGGGGCAATTGGCAGCCAACCCCGCTAGAGGCCAGCCACCCTGGTACGAGCTAAGACCCGTGGATGGGTTGGTTTAACAACCACACCAAAACATCCAGCCACGCGCCCTGGAACCAATAGGTATCTGCATCCCAGGTAGAGGGAGCCCTTCCCTCCATTACCATGTCCCACAGCGACCAAGGCTCAGCAAGCCCCAGACCCAGGCAAGTTGCCACCAGGCTGAATAAGGAGTCCTATCGGGCTTGGTTAACCTGTGAGATTTTGGAGGCAGCCGATAGGTACCAAGAGGCCAAGCTGAACATGGCTCAGGCAGTGGCCGAAACAAAAGCTCTTGTGTGGTTGAAGTTTGAAGAAGCTATGTAAAAAGACTTTTGGACTGCCTCGAAGAGTTTCCGTCAAACTGTAAGGTGACTCAGGAGGGGGAAAGCGCTGCTGACTTCAACTGAGAATATTGTTGGGCAGTTGAAGGAATACTTTGAGGACCTCTTTAATCACATTGATACATCTTCCGTAGAGAAAGTGGAGTTCTGGATATTTTAGGGCTGTCTTGGTTGACAAGGCTCTACAGTGTTGCGTGGAGATCAGGGGCAGTACCTTTGTACTGGCAGACTGGGGAGGTGGTTTATATCTTTAAGAAGGGAGGAAGGTGTGCTCCAACTATAGGCGATCACTCCTCAGCCTCTCCTAGGAAGAACAATGCGGTTTCCATCCTGGTTGCAGAACACTGGACCAGCTCTTTTACCCTCTATAGGATACTTGATGGTGCATGGGAGTTTTACCAACAAGTCTACATGTGTTTTGTGCACTTGGAAAAAGGACTTGAAAAAAGAATATTGCAAGTGTCACTTGTAATGTACACACCGGCAGATAGAGGAAGTGGCCGACATCCAGAAATCCTACCAGTGGCTGAACAAAGCTGGACTGAAAGACAGCACAGAGGCACTAATCATGGCAGCACAGGAACAAGCTCTGAGCAGAAGATCCATAGAGGCTGGGGTCTATCACACCAGGCAAGACCCCAGGTGCAGGCTATGTAAAGATGCCCCAGAGACAATCCAGCACATAACAGCAGGGTGCAAGATGCTAGCAGGCAGGGCATACATGGAACGCCATAACCAAGTGGCCGGCATAGTGTACAGGAACATCTGTGCTGAATATGGCCTGGAGGTCCCTCGGGCCCTGTGGGACTTCCAGATTCAGACGGACAAAATGATGGTGGCTAACCAACCGGACATAGTGGTGGTAGACAAACAGAAGAAGACGGTCGTAGTGATCGATGTAGCGATACTGAATGAGATCAAGATCAGGAAGAAGGAACACAAGAAGCTGGAGAAGTACCAAGGGCTCAGAGAAGAGCTGGAGAATATGTGGAAGGAGGCAGTGACTCCCAAGCTAGGCGAGTGGGTCCAGCATGTCCCAGGAACAACATTCGAGATCTCTGTCCAGAAGAGTGAAATTCATAGGAACAGCAGGTTAGGTTACTTGCATAGTAGCATTCAAATCACACCATATTTTTATCTCTTGCCAAGTTATAACGTATGTCTTGTTCCAGTAGCCCACTTCTCATCAGGGGTGCCTGGTTCCTCAACCTGGGCAACGTCCAAGCTGGCTTCATATTCATGTCTGTCGCTCATGTCTCAGGTAGGCTTGATTAGAATGGGGGGGTCTGGTGTAGGCTCTGGCAGAGTCTAACACCAACTAACTTGGTTGTCCAACTTACTGGTGACAATACAAACCAAGCTACGATTGTATAAGGATCAAATGGTCCATAGTGACAGTCCATACACCCCATTCTAGTGAAGCACCTGCAACAGGATACCTCGAGGGAAGTGGTCATATGCCTTCTCCAAGTCAAGAAAACAAATATAGGCTGGTTGAGCAAACTTCATGCAGCCTTGAATATCCTTGAGTGGATGACGAGCTGGTCCAGTGTTCCATGACCAGGACTAAAACGGAATTGTCCCTCCTGAATCCAAGGTTGCACTAACAGGAAGCTGAGGAGTCTGATCTCCCTATAGGAGTACACCCTCCGGTCCTCCCTTCTTAAACAGGGGAACCACCAGCCCCGTCTGCCAATCCAGAGACATTGCCCCAGACCTCGACGTAGCAAATGCAGTGATCCAGGCTTAGGCCTAACTATATAATGTCATAGCAATGTATCATGACATTTGCATTTTTGTTATTCATCAAATTGTGAACTGCAGTTTGGATGAACCCCTAACTTTAGTGCAAACAAAAATATTTAGAAATGTCATGTGTCATGTGGCTGTCAGGTGGCAGAGCAGGTCAGCCACTAACCAGAAGGTCGGTGGTTCGACCCCAGGCTGCTCCAGGCTGCATGCCAAATATCCTTGGGCAAGATACTAACCCCATGTTGCTCTCCGATGCGTCCATCGGAGTGTGAATGTGTATGAATGTTAGATAGAGCACTTAAGAGCTTAGAAAAAGTGCTTGTGTGAATGGGTGAATGAATTAGTTGTATAAAGCGCTTTGAGTGATCAGACAGAGTAGAAAAGTGCTATATAAGAACCAGTCCATGTACCATTTACCATGTCTCCATCATTAACAGTAAATTCTGATTGTAATGACTTTGTAATGACTACGTCTCTTCATAGTCACCTGAAAGGTTAGCCCAGCCAGCAGCCCCCATTCAGTCCTCACTGTAGAAAACATGGAATTTGGGAACCAAATATGGGCTGATTCCTATGACACAACTTCAAATATATGATTTGATACTAGTTTATCTTTAATATGCATTTATTTATTTTATTTTATTATTTTATTTTTATTTGTTATTTTATTTATTATAACATACTACCTGTAGTGGGTAACATAAAAGGTCTACAGAAGTGGTAAGAGGACACTATATGATATTTTATTCCTTTTCCTTTTTTATAAAACAAAGTTGCAAAATATGTAATGAATCTGAAAAACATGGGCATATAGCTTATGGGCAGGTTAGCTTATTCTGATCTTTCAGAGTTGTTACAGAGAACCATGTAGAAAATCATCAACTGTAAACTAGTTAAACAACAGTTTAACCGGTAATACTGGATTTGATGAGTAAGTGGTTGGATAAAATCCATTCCCCTACTGTTACCATTAGCTAAGTTGAACAGTCAGCTCAGTAAGCTATAGCGCGTGAGCTGTTTTAAAAGCAGCAGTCAATGAAGTTACCTACTCGTCTTTGCAGAGAAGAATTCAACAATTATTAAAAAAAAAGTGATATCACAACACCAAAAATACTGGCCAATTAGGATGCTGCTACAGGCATCTTTGCTTTTAGTAGCAACTTTATTGGTCAGTATTTCTCACAGAATTTTGTGGATTTCACCAACTTCAAACCAAGCGTGTCACCTGAAGCCTAACAAGATGAATTCTCCCTTGATCATGATCATCATGCTCATCAATTAAACAGCTTTTGTGTGACGCAGTGGGAAATCAGGAGCTCACTGTTGAAACTGTCATTAGATTAGAAGTAGGACATATTGGCCCCAGGTGCACTGACCTGCTTCTTTTAATAAACAAACTAGTGTCATTTAGTGTTTTACATCTTTTTAGCAGAATAAGAAAAAAGTTTGGGCAGGAATTTGGAGATTTTAAAACAAGAAAGTTTCTCTCCACAACACAGAAACAGTTAAAGGATATAAAGCAAACATGTTAAAAATACATACATAAACAGAGGTTTATATGTGCTGCATATAAACCTCTGTTTATATGCAGCACAAATTAAAAGGTTTAAGATGCTGGCACAGCATGCACTGGCAGTTCATAGTTGCAGCACAGAGCTTTGCAAAACGATTGACCAGAAACATATATATAAATTCAAACTCAAATTCAAATTTTATTTGTCACGTACACAGTCGTACACAGTCATACACAGTACGATATGTAGTGAAATGCTTGGACAACTGCTCGTGACCTAAAGAAAAAAAGGAAAAGGCTATGAATAAGATAGGAAATAAATATGAAAAATTAAAAAGGGTAAATTTAACTAGGAAGGAATAAAATATAAATTAAGGTTAAAAATGAAATAACTGTACAACACAAATTAGAATGAAGGGTAAATTTAACTGGGAAAGAATAAGATAAAATATATAAATTAAAGTTGAAAATAAAATAACTGTACAACAAAATACACAATATAGAACTATATAAGAATGTATGAAGAAATCTAAATATAAATAAATATATACACAATAACAGCAGCTGTACAAGTATTAACCGGAAATGAAGAATATAGTGACCAGTGTTGTGCAAAACCAAAGTCCAGAAAGTCCAGTGTGTGTGTAAGAACCATATGTGTGGGTCAGTACTGTGTGGTGGTGTGATTGAGAGACCGTATCGCCTGCGGGAAGAAGCTCCTCCTCAGTCTCTCTGTGTTGGTCTTCAGGGAGCGGAATCGCTTTCCTGACCTCAGCAGAGAGAACAGTCTGTTGTTGGGATGGCTGAGGTCCTTCACGATCTTCCTGGCCTTGGTCCAGCACCGCCTGCTGTAGATTGAGTGCAGGTCAGGGAGCTCGGAGCGGATGGTGCGCTCAGCTGACCGCACAACCCTCTGTAGAGCTCGTCTGTCCTGCATGGTGCTGTTCCCGAACCAGGTTAAGATGTTTCCCGTCAGGATGCTCTCTATGGTGCAGGAGTAAAAGTTCCTGAGCACCTTGGAGGGCAGTTGGAAGTCTCTCAAGCGTCTGAGGTGGTAGAGACGCTGACGGGCCTTTTTCACCACGGTGTTGATGTGACAGGACCATGACAGGTCCTGCGTGATGTGAACTCCGAGGTATTTGAAGCTGTCCACTCTCTCCACTGGGCACTCGTTGATGACGGGGGTCTGGTAGTTCCTCTCCTGCTTAGTGCTGAAGTCCACTATCAGCTCCTTTGTCTTACTGACGTTTAGAAGGAGGTTGTTCCTCTGGCACCAGTTCTCCAGATTCCTAATCTCCTTCAGGTAGGCCGTCTCGTTGTTATCAGAGATCAGGCCCACCACGACGGTGTCGTCAGCAAACTTGATGATGGTGGTGGAGCTGGTAGTGGCCACACAGTCATATGTGTACAAAGAGTACAGCAGGGGGCTCAGAACACACCCCTGGGGGGCTCCAGTGCTGAGAGTGGTGGAGGCTGAGACATGTCCGCCCATCCTTACTGCCTGTGGTCTGCCAGTTAGGAAGTTGGAGATCCACTGACACATAGATGAGCTGAGTCCCAGATGCTCCAGCTTGGTGGTGAGTGTGGAGGGAATTATGGTGTTAAATGCAGAGCTGTAGTCTATGAAGAGCATTTTAACATAATTCCCCCTTCTAGTGTCCAAGTGAGTGAGTGATGTGTGGAGGAGATGAGAGATGGCATCGTCTGTGGAACGATTTGGACGGTAAGCGAACTGTAGTGGGTCCAGTGTGTCTGGTAGTGAAGAAATGATGAAGTCTCTGACCAGGCGTTCAAAGCACTTCATCACTACTGAGGTGAGGGCTACAGGGCGATAGTCATTGAGAGAAGCAGGGTGGGGTTTCTTCGGGACAGGAACAATGATGGACTCTTTGAAGCATGTGGGGATCACCGACTGAGATAAAGAGATGTTGAATATCTCAGTGAACACAGGAGCTAGCTGGTATGCGCAGTCTCTGAGGATACGACCTGGGATGCCGTCTGGTCCTGCTGCTTTCCTGGTGTTCACTCTCTTGAAGGCTCTCCTTACTTCATGCTCGGAGATGACGAGCACGTTTCCGGTGCTGGCAGTATCTTCCTGTCTGCAGCCGTTAGCGCCGCTAACACTAGCATTGTTGGAGTCCTTAGCTGCAGCCTCGAAGCGAGCATAGAAAGTGTTCAGCTCGTCTGCCAGAGTCACGGTCGCGTTCGTCATACCGGTTGTTGGTGTTTTATAGTCCGTTATTGTCCTTAGTCCCCGCCACAGGCTCCTAGAGTCACTCTGTTGGAGTTGTGACTCTAGTTTCCTCCCGTAGCGCTGCTTCGCCTCTTTCACCGCCCTCCGCACGTTATATGACGCGGCTTTGTACGGGTCCATGTCCCCCGTTGTGAGTCCCGTGTTGTAGGCAGCGGTGCGGGATCTCAGAGCGTCGCGGATGGTTTTATCCACCCACGGCTTCTGGTTGGGAAACGTTGTGATAGTCTTTGTCTCCACGGTATCATCCGCTAGTTTCCCGATGAATCCCACAACCGCTTCCGTAAACACGTTGACATCATCATCGGAGCTGTTTCTGAACATGCCCCAGTCTGCGTCATCGAGTGCGTCCTGTAACGCGGCCACCGATTGATCCGTCCAGCGCGCGACCTCCCTCTGAACCGTCTTGTTTATGACTTTTCAGCTCAATTCAATCTAATTTTATTTATATTGCTCCAAATCACTACAATCGATGCCTCAGGGTGCTTTATATTGAAAGGTAAAGACCCTTCAATAATACAGAGAAACCCCAACAAATGAACTACCCCCTCTGAGCAAGCGCTTGTTCCTGATGGGAGAAAAAGATTCAGAAGTCATGTGAATCAAGTGACACGCAGTTGGGATTTTGGAAGACTGCACAGGAGGACACTGGGTGAAAACCCACCGCATTGCACTGCTGAATTGAATTCTCATGCAGATGGACACATTTGCTGTGCCATAAACTACGCTTCAGTATGTCTCCATAAACCCTGTGTCAGTTGTATCTGTTTGCACAAACAGAGAGCTATGCAAAAGGACACAACACAGGCTATAAATACACGTTAGGTTACTCGACTTGGATATTTGGAGGGGATATTTTTTGCAAAATAACTTTCAAGATAAATTTATGCTTCTTTTGTAACTCATCAACCAATCTCAAATCTGAAAATGACTGCAGACTGTGTGTGGAAGCGCTGATGAAGGCTCACAAAGAAGCAAAACACATAAGACAAAAGGTAAAATCAAACTGTTGCTGTTGAAACCCACCCAGCGTTTCTCCT
This sequence comes from Aulonocara sp. 'chitande type north' Nkhata Bay, assembly GCF_057382095.1. Lineage (NCBI taxonomy): Eukaryota > Metazoa > Chordata > Actinopteri > Cichliformes > Cichlidae > Aulonocara > Aulonocara sp. 'chitande type north' Nkhata Bay. The sequence continues at coordinate 1,351,851 of NC_141355.1, read as the reverse complement.
GTCAGTGATCTGTCACTGGCTCATAACTTTCTTCAGTTTTGCCTTCTGTTCCCGAATAAGAAGGGGAAATGAATCTCAGAGTGTTAACTGAGAGCTCAGGTTTTTTCATGAATCCCATGGTGCAACACAATGCAAGTCCGTCTGCTAATCAGCTTACTATGTAAACAACTAATTAGGTGTCTGCCGGCCCCTAATGATGTGCTGACAAACACACGGAGCAAAACACTGAAACTGATAAACAGCAGGAGCTGACGATTTATTCAGAGCCTTATCTCAAAGCTGGAACAAAGGCTTGATTAGAAACAGTTGTGTAGAGGAAAGTCAACAGTTTGGTGGTCTGAAAGGAGGAAGCTGGTCTTAACCTTCTACCTCGCCTGGACAAGTGGCAAGAATGCTCCGTCTCTGTGTGGTGTTAATGGGCCACATTTGATTTTGGTCCAATGAAAAAGTTTTTAAAGAATTAAAGATTTTGGTCCTCTAATGCATCTCAGATAAACTTCAGAAAATCCTTTTCTAACAACAACAACAACAACAACAACAATAATAATAATGATAATGATGATGATGATGATAATAAACCAATCACATCACGAGGAAATGGCTGTGTTGACTGTAGTCACAGCAGCTGCATTCATCAGTCCATTAGCAGCCTTTAGAAACAGTGCCCACTTTAAGACTCTCTGATGTGCTGAAAGACATGTGGTACTCCTTTTTATCGTCTTTTTGTTACCAACAGCAACCTTTTCTCTTTCTGGCCTTGCTCTTTCACTCAACATTAAATCAGACTCTGCTATTTAGAAATCGTTTGGTGCACAGTTTCCTTCATATTCTTCTCCACAGTGATAAAAGGTTAACCTGTGACATAAATCAGATATAGGTATGTCTGAATATCTTTATCACTGATCCGTTAAACATTCTTCTTCTTACATTTTTTATCCTGCTTGGTGAGCATGAGCTTTAAGTACTTCTTCTCCCTAACTGTCAGTACATGCTGGGGTCAGAGGGCAACATCAGAAACCATCAACATACAAATGACAAATGTATTTATTTACCCTATAATCAAATGTTAGTGTGTGTGTCTCCATTCAGGAATTTTACATTATTGAACAGCCCCTTAAACTGGAGCTGAACGTGTGGATCAGGAAACTGCATTTGGATTATTCAGTTTAACCTCCTAGGACCTGCGTCCACTCACATTTTGGGTTATTTAGACCAAAATACTACATTTTGCTCTACAAGGGCCTGATATCCACTAACCAGGACATTATACTGCTGCTGTTCTGTCGAAATTTAACATGAATATCCTCATATGTGGATCTAATTTTTCTCAGAAACAAAAAATAGGTAAAAAAAAAAAAAATCTGGTAATTCTTAGTTTTTACACTAAGTAAAAATCAGACCAAATATCAAAGAGAAATTAAAAATGCTGCCATGGAAGAGTTTGGGTCTCAGGAGGGTAAAATAGACTGTGGTGGCATACAAAGGCCACATTACAAAACTGAGCAGTCACCTGTGTACCCTGTCTGTAAGATCGATTGCTGCAAATAATAATAATGATAATGATGATGATAATAATAATAATAAAAATAATATGAGTTATTATTAATATTGTTATAATAATAATAATAATAATAATAACAGTATTTAATTGCTCAAAGTACCTCTAACACTTAAAAGGTTTGTTGGCTGCACCGCCACATTAAGTACTCAGCACCAGCACCGCATCACTGCTGATTCTTCCTCTTATACAAATTGAAGGTCAGAATGAAACTTCTAGGGAGGATGTATCACTTTTGAAGGAGTGTAACTGAAAGCATGAGGCGAGTAAACTTAAATCAGATATTCTTATGGTGTTGTAGATTTATCATTCTTAAAATTAAACGCTTTATCTACTAAACAGAAGTGTTTGCTTTCCTTCTCTTTTGGAAGCTGAATTCAGACACAGATAATAATAAATAATGCTTCTGTGCTAAAACAAAAGTTTTGTAAATGTAAAATCTTTGAACTCTTAACCTTTTTTAAAAGTGAGACAAAATACACAAAATATTTTAAAAATTTTACACTGTTGTAGAGCTGGTGCAACATTTTGCACTTTGAGGCTTCTCAGGGTCAAATCTGATGCTTAACTGTTCAGAAGGAATTTTGATCCAGCGATGAATCAAATCAGAGAAAATGGTCTCAGGGAATCTTGGAAATGTGAAACTATATATGTAGTGTCCTCAATGGGTGGTAGTTGAAGAGGGGCAGGTACCTGCTGGTCTTTGAAAATAATGAAAAAGTAAAACAGTGTAAGAGTGAACATATATGTGCACATAAGGATCAGAGATCAGAGAGAGGTCAGAGGGCGGCTTAGGTGCATTTGGGATCACTGGTAATGAGTCTTTCATATACCTGTGGAGGACTTTGGCCCACTCTTTTATGAATTTTTTCATTAGTCACACTGAAGGCTTTTCAAGCAAGAATACCCTGTTTAAGCCTATGCAAAAGCATGTTAATTGGATTTAAGTCCCAAAATGACTAGACCACTCCAAAACCTTGTAACGGGAATGATGGACCCGACCACATAGTTCGTCCTCTGTACCTGAATGCAGCTTTCCAACTACACCCACACACAACAACAACACCTCAGGTCGCGGTACACTCTTTTAAACAGGAGGGGCGTGATGAGCTGATGGAGCTCCGGTGTGGCTAGGTGTCCCCTGCAGTCGCGCCCAAGCCACACCCCGCCACATACCCCCATAGCCCGACCTGGGCCGCAGTTCGAGCTGAGTGGGTCCCCTGATGTGTGCTGAGCTGATGGAGCTGGGACAGAGTGGACACACCCGGGGGCACAGCTGAACAGAATCTACCTGAGAAAACAGCGGAGCAAAACTGAACATCCCTCACACACACACACACACACACACAACCCCATTCAGCTATCTTAGTGAGGACCTTCATTGACATGATGGTTTCCCTTGCACCATAGGGAGGAGTCAAAAAGCCTGTAAAAGGAGGGGCAGAGAGAAGTCTCCTTTATTTGAATTCGGCCTCTGATGCATGAGCACAGCCTGAAGGCACAACACCGCCGAAAGTTAGCGCCAGCCATGCATCACCAATAAAAATGTTTTGTTTGTTGTTTTAGTTTGTTATTTTCGGGAGAGGGTTATTTGCTGTTTTTTCATTTTCTTGTTTATTTACGGCCTAAAAAAAATAATTTAAAACCTAAAATTTGGAATTCATGAAAAACAACACAGAGACTAAAATTCATTGGAAAAATACAAACTTTATTAAAAGCACAATTAAAAAAAAACTGAGTGAAATAGCAGTGAGTTTGACAAGTGTTAAATGGGCTGGTTCTTATAGAAGCTCAGAGCCTCATCCACAAACACTTTTTCTTTGCTCTTTCTGTCTAACATCCACACTCTGATGGATGCATCAGAGAGCAACATGGACTTAGTATCTTGCCCAAGGACATTTGGCATGCAGACTGGAGCCGACGGGGATCAAACCACCAACCTTTCCATCCCTGTGGATACATCACTATCTGTATGGAGAGGTGGCAGATTAGTTTACACTCTGACAACTTTCCCCCTTCCAGTTGTAGCTCACATGTCCAGTCCAGTGAGGTGACTGGCCTCTGTTAGGTCTTGGTAGGTGCCTGGGGCTCTGGTGGAGGTGGGAGCGCTGGTGTGCACTGTGGACAATTAGGTTCTCTGAGCTTGTGTGTCCGTCTCTGGTTGTTTGGGTGTCCTGACCCCTGCCTGTTGTGTCCTCTGTCTTCTCCAGAAGCAGAGAGATGGTTGGAATGTCGGTGAAAAAGGGGGTGGGGCACTAACCATTAATCAGAGTAATACGAAGGGAGTGGTTTGTCAGCCTGTATCACAACCTCCCGAGCTACAGCCACGCCACTCATGACATGTTTTAAAACTTTAACACGTTAAACGGTACAGTTCTTTCAAGGAAGTGTTTTTAAAAGAGAAATTAGAGATAATTCATTTATTAATGCATTTAAAAAAAGCATTTATAATGAATCTTTTTTTCAGTTCATGTAAGGCTAGCTTAGCCACTGACCTAAGTGGGCAGGGAGCGTTCCCGAGGCCTACAGCAGGACAGCTCCCTGCTCCTGCAAACTGTCAGCCACACCACAGGTGTTGATTTATACCATTAATAATTCACAAAGTTGCTTGCTCTCTTCTGTGTCGTCCAGATGCCTCTCTGTTCTGCCAGAACATGTCAGCTGCACACTGAACTGGGCATGTCACAGATGCAGAAAAAAGACATAAATATTTCAGAAAATATAGAGCAGAAACAGCCAGTCAGACGGGCTGCACATGTGAGAGGACTGCTGTGTTTTAGTGGCCATCTTCTCTTTTTTCTAAAGGTGAGAGAGAGAGCCGGGGAGATGTGCCATCCAGACAGGAAAGCAGAGTATCTCCCTGTTCCTCTGATTGCTGCTCTCTAATGAGCATGGCGGTGAATCTTTTCAGAGCAAATTGTTGAAGACATCTGGCCAAGCTTTCTCTCTGATGCAGCCGAAATGTCCCTCTAGATGGCGTTGGCATGGCAACCTCTAACTGCTATTCAGCAGCGATGTGGGTTGAAAGGTTTAGGGTCCATAGTTGAAAATCCATTTGGGCCTCTAGCACTCCACTCCCCAAGCTGGAGGTGCAATAAATACTCCCTTGCCCAAGGAAAAATAGATTCTCTTTATGAATTGATGGCACTCATGGCACCAACATGTCTTTGTTGTTTGCCTTTGTTATACAGGCCTTATTAGTGGTAATACAATGGATTGGTTTGGCAATGGTAGTGTCTTGAAAATTCTTGCCTTAATGGAAAAGTTAAGACCCATTTTGTCATGTTCTTACATAAGCTCCCGTGTGGATCACTCTTGTGAAAATCCGAATATATCAAAAAATTGCAATAAATTGCATAGTGCTCTACAACACCACACCCAAGTAGCTCGAGAGGCAAAAGCACTGCAATGGAAGACTACCTGTATGGGAGAAGTGATGGTGTGTAATGGGGGGTGGAGTGGGGGTTTGGTCTGTCCCCACAACAACACTTAATGACCCCCGTACTTCAGCTGAGATGAGATACTCCATCCACAGAATTATCTGAAGGGCAGCGTGTTGGAGAAAATTATCTCATCCTCAGAGACAAAATTGCAGCCAACTTATCATGACAATTAGCATACTTTGGTCCTTTGACTCGTTTAAGTAGGGTAACCGAACCGAGCAGCCGCAGCGGTGTTCAGAATTAGTGTTCAGCCCACTCGCGTCCTTCATTAGTGTTAGAGCATTTGGATTTCACTGCTGCTGCGTGGCACACAGTGCTAAGATCACTGCACATGTGAACCCGACTGAAGTCTCTCCTGTAGTCTCACCAGAAACACTAAAACCAGCCCTAAGCTCCCTTTGTCAGAAGAGATGGTTCCCCCACCGATCACAAAGCCCACAGTGAATATTCAGCTATGTGGAAAAAGACGAGAGAAACATGTTACAGGTTGGATAGATCTCTCTCTTAATCATTAATGTCAGACATTTAAATGTTCCTGAAACGCGTACACTGGTCCAGTGTCACGTTCCTGTGCACACTTTACCTTATAGGCAGATGACATCATCATTCATTTCTCAGCCTGCTGTACGACCAATGAGAGAACGCTTTGAACACACACCAGGTTATAGATGAATATATTTAACACATGTGCGTGTTTTTATTTCAAATCCCGTCTCTTTGCATCTTCAGTGCAGCTGCCAGAGACTCTCCCTCATTCGCCTCTCAAATGTATGATTATTCTCTCAGGATTCAACCCTGACATGAGTTATTCACAGCTCAAGAGTTACAAATGTGCTGATGGCATATGCATTGCTAGCTCATGTGACCATCAATTGCATTTTCCCCTGACCTAATTGCCTTACGTTTCTCCGTATTCAATACAAATTCTCTTTGCTGTCAAATGACAACCATTGTCTCGCCACGGCACAGACATGAAGATTGGTTCAACTTTCTGCTCATTATTATGTCGCTTTGTCTGACTATGCATCACAGAAACACACACACACACACACACACACACACACACACACACACACACACAGAGGTGTATTGTCAGATATAGTCACAGTTAAACTCGCTGGGCCAGATGCATAAAATTCCACATAAATTTATGACTGAAACCGTCCGAACAGTCAGAAGGAAAAACTCCTGAAGGGAAACATAATGGAAGCTATGAGCTCTGTGAGCAAAGTAAGAATGACAACAGCTGCTTTTTGTTGGTACCAGGTGTACGCATGCTTAGCACAAGGTGTGAATTGATTGGCTCAAGGTTGCTTTTGGTGCCAGCCTCTAGTGGCCACTTCAGGAACTGCATTAGCTTTATGTTTACCTCTAAAAGTTGCTGCTGAATGGAAACCTCTCCTCGTAAGATAGCACATACAAAATACTGTGTTCTCAAATAACCCAATTCTATTATCATCTAGGGCACCATGTGGGCCAAACGTACATGCCAAGACATCTACAGAGCTGTAGTGTTGGTGGATGGTAATGTATCATTTGATACAGCTGATCAGAGTGTGTATATACACCTGAACTTGTAACTGTGCCAGATAAATAGACGGCTCATCTCTAGCATGTATATCATGTGCATACACCCAGAATGTTTAACATAGTGTAAGTTCAATTTATTTATATCGAGCCAAATAACAACAGCAACTGCCTCAGGGTGCTTTACATTGTGAGGTAATACAGTGTCATTCATTGTTATTCATCATTCTTTCTGTAGTACGGCGTACCTACAGTTTGCATTCAGTTAAGAACATGAATGTAGTGGTTTGCAAAACCACAACTTAAAGTGGTTTTCACTAATGAACAAAAGAAAAGATTTGTTACTTTATTCTTTGCTCTTTCCTGAGATTTATCTGGTTTCTAACTATATAAACAGTAAATCAGCTGAGACACACTGTGTCCCATCTTCATATTTCTGTTTGCCTTTCTCACTTTCTCTGTCATTCTTTTTGCTCTAATATACTTTAATAATAATAAAAAAGCACATTTTACCTTTTACTTGAATGTGATTTTGTACTTTCATTATCATATATTTTATGTAACTGGAATAATTTTTTTCACAAGCCTGAATTTTCACGAACAAATAAATAAATGTCCTTACGCTTATAATAACGTGATATGAGACAACATATTAAACATGAATATGATTGGGCGATATCAGCTGTGTACGTTGATATCCAGCTCCGTGTCATTTCAGCTGATTATGGTATAATTGTATAAATAACACAACACAGCAGAAATATTTTCTGTGGTACAGAAGACAGATTGAAAGGAAGTATCAGGGTTTTGGATGTGTACTCCCCGTATTTCCATCATTTTCACTGCATTTGTAGGTCAGTTGCTATGGCAACTGGAGCAGAGGAAGACTAGTGTTTAATTGATCCACTAATGCATTTAGCTGCACACTCACCACTAAGTTGCCTTTGTTTCCAGGTCACATTTTAGGGACAGACATTTACATAAAAGCATTTTCTGTTGCCAGAACCAATGATTATCAGCAGTTTCTACTTTTTGTCTATTGGCAACAAATGTGGTGTAAACACTGACTATTAAAAGCTTCAATATTGCCTCATCAGGGAATTATTATAATACTAATGCTGGTGAGGAACATAATAAGTTTGGCAGGAGCTTTTCTCCAAACACTGTGTAATATGGGAAATGCTAATAAGTAGTTGCATTACAAACAAAAGCAAACCCCAGGACTCAGTCACCATTAAACCACTATATATCCATTATGTTCTTTTTAACACATTAGCTGTAGCGCACAAAATAAAACATATGAATAATAAATCATTCAAATAAATAAACACACAAACCACGGGAGCTGAAAAATGTTTGGTGTAAAAATATCCTCCTGATATTTTTTTACAGTATTTCTACCAAAGTTCTGTTAATATGAAAACATCAACAAAGGCACTGAAAACAGAGTCTACAAAGACAAACAACGACCTCTGTTTAGAAGATGAAAGAGTTGGTTAGACTCTAAAAAAGGCCTGCGTCACCTGTAAAATTATTATCATTACCTTAGTTTAACCAGGAAGCTGCACAGAGATCAGCTCTGCTCTGGGAGGGAGGCCTGGCCAACACCAAAATCACATCTTTGTGGTATTTTGTGGGAGCATTGCAATTTCACATTCCTGTGTATGACTGTAGATATGGTCTTTGACGATAAAGCTGACTTCACACATCTACAGCATCACAAACACAAAACACATGGTTGCCGTTTCTTTAAAGGATGTCTATATGAGCAGATACTCTCATGTGAGCAAACCTGGTTAGACCCATGAACTAATCTCTGCTACCGTCGTTGTTATTGTTTCTTATCAGGATGTCCTGATGGCTCTGTGGAAAGCTTTCAGATCAGCTGGACTCCTCAGTGGACTGAGAGGAACAGAAGAAAAGAGAACAGGACATTCTTTCTGTGATACAGAGGTCACGACCTCACAGGGTGCTGTCAGCTCGCTGCCACGCTGAACAGCAAAGGCTGAATGATTTTAAAGAAAATGTTAGTAAATATTAAAACGATTGATTGTTTTGATGCAAACAAACTCTGTATTTTTAAACACCTATTAGCCACGAATACAAACAGTTTCTAATGAACACCTGAGTGAAGTTCTTCTGTAGGTTTAGTCTCATTGTCTTTATATGAAACACTCCTTCATGTCGATGTCACACATTAGTTCAGCCTCAGAGGATTATTTCACTCTCTTTGCTGCTTTGACCCAGGACAAAACGGACGTGTGACTATAAACAAACAAACAACAACTACTGTGTTATATTCTGTTTGAATGTATGACAAATATGTTTCTATAGCTCAGGCTAAAAATGGGGATGGACATAAAATATCATTTGCTGCTTATACTGAGAAAAAATGTGAACATTTGGAGAAGTTTCCAGGAAAGCTGACGGTAAAGCAGTAAATCACCAGGTGAGGTAACACGCCACGGTTGTATTTGCCCCATGTCACTCGTAGCCAAAGGAGAGAGAGAGAGAGAGTGTGTGTGTGTGTGTGTCTGTGACCAAATCTCTGCAGCCACGGCTGCAATTGGGAGAAAATTGGCAGCATCACACAGACAGACCTGTGAAAAGCAGGAAAGTGCAGGACCGAGTAAGTTCCCACAAAAACAGGAGACACGAGTCGGGTAAAAGTGCGACGCTTTACACGTCTGCAGTAGATTCCAGTGTATACAGTGAGACATGAAGGGCAATTATTAATTATCCCAGACAGTAATGCTGAAATAGATAATTATGTGACAAACATGACATCTTCAGTCTTGCTTCTAAGTGATGAATGTCATGAGGAGACTGCAATTATGTCATCTCATTCAAGTGGGAGCATGGTAATTGGAGAATTAAAAGCACTTCAGCTAATTTTAGCTTATTCCTTAGAGTCTACTCTTAAAGGTAGGCTTGTAATCACTGCAGCACCCAGAAAAACACACAGCTGTACATGTTTAGGTGACAAAAAATCAGGCGCTTTGCTTTCCACAGGAAGGAGCCACCAGAGACGGAGTAGTGACAGTAATGATTCAGGGTTAGGATGTAAATGAGCCCGTCTTAAAGGATTTAATAAGCACAGATAAAGTCATTTAACTACATGTGTGTGTGTGTGCGTGAATCACTGCACAAACAGTGCCATGAATACACTCACCTGGCAGTTTTACATGTTTATTTCCTAGAAACTCCTGGTTCCCATCATGTATACATCCTGCACCTTACAGCTTACTTACTACAAGGTGGTGCACCTGTGCTGCACACCATCACATCAAACCAGTGTGCAGTGAGGCTCCAACATTTCAGCTGCATTTGTAGCACTGTGTACAACTTCAGTCATCGTGCTCATTTTTCATAAGAGCTTTCTATCAGTGCATCTGTGGAACGTAACTATTGCCTCATTTAAGTCATTATGTAAACAGTAACCTAATAATAAAAATAATACCTAATATAAGTCATTAAAGACCTTTCAATATATATGTGTCGTTTACTTTGCATAATATTAAATAATTAAAAGGATAATTTTGTACTAATCTGTGCAACACTGAGAAGCAAACAAAAAGAAGAGCAGAGACACATTTTTACTGACTTGGATCTTTGGGGTTGAAACATTAGAATAGTGGTGACCAAGAGTTGAACTTGGGCACTTCACACCGTTTATTAGGTGCAATTACATCCCAGCAGCAACCAATGGTTTAGCTGTTCATATGTTCTGTAAGTGTGTCTGCTGGGCTATCTATCTATCTATCTATCTATCTATCTATCTATCTATCTATCTATCTATCTATCTATCTATCTATCTATAGATATAGATATAGATAGATTTACACACACGTACACGCACACACACCAATGGGAAGAGCATTTTAACCGCACTGGCATTAAAGGAAAAGATGGAATTGATTGGGCATTGAGGTCCGAATGACACTGGAGGGTATCTGTGATGGCTGATTCCCACTGCCATTTTAACATGCTGCACAGTCTGCCACGAGCTGGGGCTGCTATTGAGTGTCTTCAGGATCCTGATTTAACTGGACATGCGGCCTTTTTCCATTTTGCTTCATTTCTTTCTTCTTTCTTTTGGTTTCCAGAGGCACATGGGATGCCCTTGGCTGAAGGGTCCCAGGCTGATTGCTGGTTACTGGGGTTTGATTGGTGCTGCTTCACTCCCCACAATGGCACTAAATTCGTGGGACGGCACGTAACTGAGAGGGATTGACCATATTGTCCAGAAGACAGTAACCAAAGCAATAGATGAATGAGGGTTTGTGATTTGTAGTTAGCAGAGAACACGTCATGATTGTAGCAGCGAGTTCTCATGTTCCCAGAAAATAAGTGTTTTTTTAATGTTTTTATCTCGGATGTTCCTTTGCCATCACTCGGGCTGGCTCTTATTCTTGCTGTTCCACTCCTCTGTGTTCCTTCTCAATCTTTATGTTATTTCAGTTTGACAAAGTTTGATTATTTGTCTCATTAAAAACATGGAATAATGGGAATCTTTAAAGTTTCCTGTCACGTTGCCTGTTATAATATTCTTTGGTAAAGGTTGTTTTTGTTTAGATTATGGAAAATTCTGCACTGTACTTTTAAAAAAGTGTTTCTTTTTCTAATCACATATTGATTAAAGCACATTAGATCCATGTAACACTGCATGGATCTAATGTGGCTGCTCATAAAAGCTGTGTGTCCAACTCTAAACTTACTGTTTACACAGAAGCTGCTGCACCATCCGGCCGAGGCCTTCCTGTGTGCAGTTTGCATGTTCTCCTGTATTTGCATGCTCCAGGTACGCTGGCTTCCAGGTGTACCCTGCCTCTCACCCCAGCCTGTGACCCTGATACAGATAAGCAGAAGGCGATGGATATATATCTGACTGCATTACATCTTTAAGACTTTCAGAACAAGAACTGGGTGTTGAATTGCTGTTTGCTACTGAAATGAGCTCAGACCTTTGCATGATAACACTTCATATATCAACACTGATATTTGTGTCCACTCTTGAAGTATCATTTAAACACAGAAACATTCATTTATCAATAATTTATGAATGCACACATATGTGTTTTTTCTTGATAAAAGGTGCTTTTGTTTCTCCGCCCCTGAGCCTGGTTCTCATGGATCCCTGTTAAAAGGAGTTTTTCCTCCCACTGTCACAGAATGCTCTGATTTTTGGATTGTCTCTGTGATCGTGGGGTCTTTACCTTAAAGTGTGCTGAGGCGACTGCTGTTGTGATTTGGTCCTATGTAAATAAAATCAGACTGAACAAAATGAATTCTCCCACCATCTCAGATTTCATCATTTTAATTTTCAGAGTTTTTCTCCTGCTTAAAGTTTTATTTATAAATGTTAACATTTAGGTTTTTGTTTGGAGGAGAAAATTGAAAAGATGTGATTTAAATATTGTTGTGAAAACATTTATTACTTTTAAAACAATTTTAACAAACCAAGCAAAAAATGAAACAATAGAGGGAATAAGGCATTCAGACGGACATGGATCAAAATGTGTTTTCTCCTTAACCAGGCACGCTCTGCATGTTCACAGCAGTGTCTCCATCATAATGCGTCTTTACTTTCTGTACGCACATCCCTGGATATGTAGTCAAAGAAAAAACTTTAGCATGGAGGATGCAAATCTTTGCAGCTATCTTTCAATCAGGCGATGGGTTAGTGCTCTTGGGATGACATTGAACGAACATTTCCTTGCTGCCCTGCCTTTCCTATTTCTCCAATGTTCGGGAGAAAAATGGAGTTAATTAATTGGCTGGGAAAACATGGGGATAAAATGTGACACGCAATACCACGCGCAATTTATCTCCCCTCTACAGCTGCTTGTGAGGGCGTCTTTGAATGAAGAGCACGTCATTCTCCGCTGCGGTCGCTACAACATCGCTCCGGCTGGGCCGGCGCCCTGAGACACAATCGCTTTAATTAGAACATCTTCATTTAAAAGGACGTAAAGCTACATGTGTGTTATGCAGAATATAGGGAAAGTGTTTTTCTTTCCCGCTTGCTCATTTTGATCGGTGCTGGTGTCACTCTTCGTACAGGCCAGTCATTGCAGTATTTGGCAGTTTATGTCTGTTGGATTAAACAGAAATTTGATTTGCATGTGACATCGGGGGTTTAGTGCTTCAAACTGTAGCTTCCTGGATTTAGCATGTAGACAGGCCTATCCGTATGAATGCGGCTGCTCTGAGAGGTTCAAACCACTGCTTTGTGTTGGGGCAAGAGGTTATGTAGAGACTGGAGCCAGCCCTCTCCTCATCTCAACACTTACCTCCCTCTTTTGTACTCTAGAATTGATGCACTCAATAGTACAGTAGGCTTTCTTTTAATCTTGCTGAATTGATGCCACTGCTTTTTGTCTGCTTTAGCTCTGAGTTCAGAATAGATGTTCTCAACAGTGGGTGCTCTTTTGATATCATCACTGAATCTTCCACCCCCCCCAGTTTTTGAAAAACACATGTGCAACCAACAAGATGTATAACCTTAAAATGTTCTATTCCTCGTAGCACAATAATCATGTTGCGCTTCTTGAAAGAGTCCTTTCTTCACGGAGAGTTCGCTGAATCAGGGAAACATTATCTCATTTTCTCTCAATCAATTCTCCCCCAAAGTAAGAGTTTCACTTCAAATGCATTTTGTGCCTCAGATATTATTTCATGTTTCAAATGAATAAATAATTTCATTAGATGTATGTCACCTGTACCACCAACAATCATTCTCTCAAATTTGAGACTAAAGAAAGGGATTTTCGAAGGAAAAGCCTGGAAGACGTGGATTTGAAAATCAACATTTTTGGTTAGCATTGCTGTGGCCACTTCACTAAAGCCACGGCAACCACACACATGCTCTGTGCCATCTACTGTACAGGAGGTAGATTTACAAAGATAAACCCCAGTCAAAAAGGAGATAGCAGGATAAAAATGAAAGCCTACCATACATCACAACCAGAGCAGAAGATGTTGACGGGCACTGCAGGAGTCAGAAAAGCCGAGACTTACACTGTTGAAGCTACACTGGGGGAATATCCCACTCACCCTGAGGTAGACATTTGCTGCTGTCCTGGCCTGTACTGGCTGAAAAACACTAGAAAGGGTTTAGTGTGTTCACAGAGTCTTAGTCCCGGTGTACTGAAACGTGTCGGAGGTTTTAGGTTAAACTTTGCTGGTGCTGGTTTAGCTCACTGGGATGAGCAGGGGGCCATATGCTGTATGGCTGAGACCACATGTCTTTATTACTTGACATTTTCTTTAATAGTTGATTATTAATAAATAGTTGCATCAAAACTACTCCAAGCATTTCCAGGTATTAAGGCGCAATAATAAACTCAATATTTACACTGTTACCTTCAAAGAAAGGAAATTACCTAGTAAAATATCTGCATTAGTAACATTTCACCATTATGATATGGTAATATCCAAGGCATTAGCTAATATTACCTTATTATTATGGGGTTACTATCACTATACAGTCAGTGCATAAACTAAAAGGCTGTTGTAATTTTATTCCTAGCTAATTTTGAAAATGTTACAAATACAATTTATTATTATACTGTTCCTGTTTCCACATGATTACCCACAGTGTCTGGCCTCTTAATGCCTTATTATATAACTTTCAGTATTAGGAGCTAAAAGATGTTCATCAAAGCTATTACTGAGTTATTTCTTGGGTAATAACTTCCTATTTCTGTATTAGTACCTTCTTGTTTCCAACTATTACCATATTGAGTTGTAACTAAGGTTTCAAATGCAGTAACCCAAATCCATCTATTAACTTATACTAAAGTTTGTCTTATCTTTTCTAATTTTGATGGAAACTAATGCCTGTGAAATATTTTAATTTTTGTAGCATTTGTATTACAGCTCGGTAATAAAGTGCTAACAAAGGGTAACAAGGCAGAAACACAAGCGTAATAATCTTATTCTTATTTAGCAAAGTAATAACCACTTAAGTAATATAGTGATAGCGACAGTGGTTCCAGTGCAGTAATATTACACTGAAACCTATGTAACTGGATTATAAGGACCCAACAACTGGGTGTAATAATGTGGAAATACAGCTCAGTAATAAAGTGGTAATAATAACAAGACAGAAACAAGAATTAATTAATGGTAATTTCCAAGTTATTACCACTTAATTCCCTGTGGTCATTTCTAGATAATAAGCAGGAAACAGAGCTGCAAAATTGCCTGTTTCTATTTATTAACATATGAATAACCATGTTTATAACTTATTAAAACACACAAAATATTAACGGGAAACACCTGCGACAGTGTCTGTGCAATAAGCAGGAATACCATGGTGCTGTGCCACACTGATCATTGACTGACCCTGGCCAGCCATAGATCCAGCCTCTCCTGCAGCAAGTAGCACCAAGCCGCCTGCTTACATCCTGGAAAATTCAAAGTTTTGAAAGAAAAACAACGTTAAAGCAGTTTCACAGATACAGATGGTTCTATTTCAAAATGAATATAAAATGTGTCCTTATGATTTGTGTATAAAGTTAAATAATTCATTCATCTTTTTCATCACATTGGAATATTTGATGTCTGTCTGATATAACAAAATAAAAATTCCCCACTCGCCCCTGCGGGCGGTCTAGCCTCCAAGCTCGGGTCCTCTACCAGAGGCCTGGGAGGGTCCTGAGGGTCCTGCAGTATCTTAGCTGTTCCCAGGACCGCGCTCTTCTGGACAGAGATCTCCGATGTTGCTCCTGGGATCTGCTGGAGCCACTCGCACTGGAATCACATGGATCTGTCAGGCCCACCAACAACAAGAGGAGCCATAGTAAGTGGTCAGTGCTGAAGGCCTGGGGGTCCAGTCACACCTGCTCAAACTAGCTTTAAGGACCATAATTAAAATGATCTAACCCGTTTGAATAAACAATAATGTAGCATAATTTCTACCATTTACCATAACATTAAGGTTAAACTACAAACTGCTGGCAAATAGACAAACAGGCTTTTAGGAGGACAAAGATAGTGAAAGTGTGCAGAGAAGCATATATATCTAAGCATGTCTGAAATCACCCACTGAGCTGTAGAATCAATACATGTGTTTTAAGCCCCACACCTTATCTTAAGACTTTAACATTAACCTTCCATTAACCATTACACAGGCACTTAATTCCACTGCAATCGATAATGTTAATTCAGAAAAGCTTTTGCTTCACTTTTAGAGACATGTGTATTCATATTATGGAAAAGTGACAATCTTCGGACGGAGCTATTAGAGGCCAAAAATGCTAATAGAGCCTGAAATATGTCACAAAGACATGAGTTATGACACCAAATGTGTTTCTTCGTGCTAATATAAAAGGTCAGTGGCTTTTAGGGCAGTGATACCAAAATGATGGGGATACCCTCTGTCTTGCTTTAACCTCCCACTCTAATTTTGCCCAGTGGAATACAATAAATGGTGTGTATAATTGAACATTACTTCCCTGATGATTTCTGGTGTGCCTGGCATGGATATTCCCAGGTCAACACTTATGTCACTGTAAGGGAAAAATGGGACTAATTTTGCTCTTTGATCTCTTTTAAATGATAAGAGAGGCAAAGAATCATTATCAGTCTTTGAGGAAAGGAACTCGGAGGAAGTGACTTCAATGAATCATTTCTAACTCAGCCAAAGTGCATAAGAGCGTATGCTGCGTGATGCATGCAAGGCAGAACAGGAGACGCAGATTACTGACGTGGACACTGCAGGTTTTGTATCTTTTAATTCATTTCAGTTTTATTTATAAAATCACAACAACAGCCTCCTCAAAGTGCTTTATACTGTAAGGTAGACACTACAATAGTACAATAATTAGAACAAGGATAACTGCTTTACATTAAATTCACGTGTACTGTGTGTGATTTAGTTACTGACACACTGGCGTCTGTGGTTTTGGGTTATTTTGCGTGTGCCATTTGGATCTTTAGCTGTCAGAGTTGTTGTCTGAAGGCCAACGGATTTACTTTACCAGGTGGATCATCACTGCTGGGTCTGGAGATGGTTTTTAAGGTACGGTTTAACTTATTATTGTAGTCTTTACCTTACAATAGAAAACGGCTTTAGGCAGCTGTTTTTGTGACATGGTGCTATATAAATTAAATTGAATCAGTGTGTCCTGGTTCCTCAACATGTGGGCGTTTTTTATATCCGGGTGACGTCCATCCGATATAGCTTCAGTTTTCTATCTCACATATGGCGGACCGGCGTGGGTAGCATTGGTGGCCTAGTCTGGGGAGCCTTACTACTTACACATGCCCAGGCTGGAAGCTGAACCCTCTCACATTTGATTATGTACCATTTCATTGTATTCACCTAACACAACAACAACAACGTCATTCTGGAATTTCATACAAAGATGCAAAACAGATTTAGACAAAATAACACGCAGGTTAGTTAAAGGAAATATAAGAGATGCAGCGATGAATTGCTTCCAGATTTACTGTCCTATGAGCTGAACCCTGCCCTGCGATCACTCTGTGGAATATTAATGAGTGAAATCTTCCCCCGTCAGTAAAGCACAAAGCCATCAGCTGACCCTGAGTGTGACGTTCTCTTTTCTGCATCTGTTTACAGACCAGATGTTTATCCCTCTATAATTTGTGGAATAAAGATGTTTAGCTTGTAGCTCTCATCCATCCTCTTTTTAATCAAGCTAATGGAGACAGCATAGACTGTATTGATCCTTCTCACTGTGGTTTTCACCATGAATCAGCCACTCCAAGCAGAGCAGCCATCCAGCATTTCTTATACCCCCCTCCCCCGTCCCTCCCCCATCATTTTGTGATGTTTGAATAAGCACAAAGAGGCACATCTCTGCTCCCCAACTTCACAAATCTCACACCCTGCTTGACTGATGTGTAACCTCTGAGTGGCTGAGCTCTTGACCTGTAAGGAGAGGCTAATGTCTGCCCCCTGCTAATCTGGTTGGTTCGGCTGCCTGCCGCAGCGAGGGCAGCAGGCCAATTCAAAACTCCAGTAACAAATCAGATGGCACCCAGCCAAGTGTCATAAGAAACAGACAGGTAATGACAATTCACTTACCCCCTGTGCAAGAATCACTTCTCCCACAATGTACCTGTCACAGAGCTCTCGGTAAGCTGAAGCTATTTCTTCCTACTGTCTGACACGGTAATTGCATGTTAATTTTTTTGCACACAGCTTTTGGGAGGAACTGTGATGAATCATACGAATCATGCTGGTAAACTTTTTTCTCCCAGTGAAACTGGATCCCACCATGGCAAAAATAAATGCAGTCATCCAGATATATGAATGACACCAAGGAAGAAGGCTGTGCACCGCATTCAATTAACTTTCTGCCATATGTTGCAGTACTGGACATGCTTTCAACAGGAAAAGGTGCTGCAGGCTGCAGGACACTTGATGTTATTTTAGATCATGTGCAAAAGCCTTGAGCTTCCCGCATACGTTACTAAGAAAGTGAAAAATGTACAGAACATTTATCAAAACATGTCCAAACATACGAGGCACAAATAAAATAATGTAAAGCTCTCCTTATATCTATCTATCTGTCACACACACACACACACACACACACACACACTCACTTTTTGCTCTGAATGTCTTTTTGAAACATGTATCGCTCATTCTTGTCTCGTGTCTCACAACATACACAAAAACGAGTAGCAGCCGAATGACTGATCAAACAAAAAATACTGTGAACTCCCAAAATCGACGTTATGATTTCCTGTCCCGTTAAAGGCACTGAAAGCAGCATGTTAGTGCTAACAGGCATGTCTCTCCAGCTGATCCAGAATCAGTTGCTACAGATGATGTCGCTCCTCTGTGGAGGCCCACAGGCTCAGGTGATGTGCACAAACTAAACGTTGTTGGAAACGTTTGCAGATCGTAGCTGCAATAACATACATACATGTAGTCAAGTAAAGCTCTATAATTTATTATAACTTTGTTTATATTCATTTGAAATTTCAGACTAACTGAGTAACCCTAACCTAAGCCCCGCCCCCATCCACAATCACATGAGGCACAAAGCCTGCTGCCATGTTTGTTTTATAGGTAGCTCCTTTGTGTTGTTTGGACTGTGGAAGTCTGTTGCCGGTTCACATAAGTAGGTCAGAAGCACAGTATTGCTGGCGTCTGTCCACGCTGACCCACAGAGAGATGAGTCTTTCACTTCTCTGACAAAAGTGTTGAAACTCTTTATTTTGGCCTGAAATTTGATCCGAGGGAAGAGAGACGGCTCTCTGTAAGTGTCTGAGGAACACAGAGACGGTAGGATGGCTTCGCCGCTCAGGCTGCATGACACATCCAGCCTGCACAGCACACACGACCACTGTGAAGCAACATGTCCTCTGATCAGATACACTGGGGGTGACATCTTGGCCCTCCCTGTGATCCAAGTGTTGTATTCAGGCAATAATAGTGAGTGAGCGGCACTAACATTAATTTGGTCCAATAAAAAACAGAAACAGGATTTTAGTTTATAATTTACAGTTCATCTCATGTTTTCCTTATTGGTGCAAGTAAAACCACTGAGCAGTCTTTCTGTTCACGTCCTCCATCGTCTCAGCGGGACAACGCCGCGACTCGCCCCAGCACTGCCAGGCTTCTCCTGCATATAACATGTGTCATTTTCCTGGGAGATGTTCAGTTACTGCTCTGTGAAAACAGCCATTCTCTGTTCCGTTGCACTGTCCTGGTACTTCTGCCATAGTGATGGCCCCATATCACTTTGCAAACAACACAAAGCGGCTTCAGAGATTAACCTGGCTTAATTAGAAATACAATAACCTGCTGGTGACAAAAGTCTGAGGCATCTTTCAGGCCCGGTGAGGAGAGCTGATGATTGAGAGGAGCACAGGGATTGACACTGGGGGTCCCTGATAACTGCCCTAATTCCTCCTCCAGTGTTTCTCCTATTTGAAGCAGGACATGGCTGTAAAACAGAAACGCGTTACACTCGTATGAACAAGCTTCACTGAACTGTGGTGAGCTCAGCAGTCTTTTTATAATAAGGAAATATGGTTTAATATCACTCTGGCAACAAAGATGATATTTGTTTGTCTATGAATAACCCCTGTGGACTCCACCAGGGCCTCTTTGTTCATGTCCACATTTTAACATGATGAAAATTTAAGCTGGTAAATAAATACAAATATTCTTCTCATCTTGGTTTATTTAGTGAAACGTCATCTTATTTTTAATAAGGAAGCCCCATTTAATAAAAACAGCATCATAAAAATATATCGTACAAATACTGAACAATTTTAAATAACATTCAAAATTCAAAGTGTCTCTTTTATTCCACTTTATGAAACAAGCTAAATTTCTCCCTGAGAGCTCAACAAGTCCATCGTCGGCTGTAGCGATGGACAGACCAGTCTTCCAGTGATACTTTAGCAGCCAAAGCCAGTATGGAACTGGAACGGCCACAGAAAAGAAAGTGGATCTACCAGGTGGCTGCACACTTGAAATTCTCATTATAGTTTCAGGGACACAAAGCAGGACAAGGTAGTGAAGACAGGGTGACAAAGAGAATCACCTTCCTCACTTTCCTTCACCTGGAGAGGGCCTTCAATGGCACACACACACACACACACACACACACACACACACACACACACACACACACACACACACACACACACACACACACACACACACACAGCAGCACGTCAGTAAAATAACCGAGTGACGTTGTATTATGCTGTTTAAACCTGCTGTATTCTGTCATCTCACAGTGTAACACTTTAAGATGTCTCCACCGTGGCTGCCACAGAGTGTATGCCCTGGACTGAGTGACAGACAATGCTCATTTAAAACACAAAAGGACATAGAGTCTTATTCAGTCTACAGCTGCCCTCTTTCAGACCTGTATTCTAAAGCCACTTTCTGTTGTCCCCTACTCAGGTTTTTCCCCACGGAGCGAAATAAAGCTGGGGCCCACTGTATAGCATTTGGTGTGAGGGGAGAGAAGGCTTTGCCTGTTTGAAATAAATAAAAAACCCTCTCCACTGAGAGGACACCTTAGAGGTGCACCTTCTTCTTTGTCCTGGGCAGTTGGCAGGAAAAATGGAAGGCAAAGTAGGAAGGGAAAACCTAATGCAGGTGGGCAATTCATCCCTAATGTGTTTATGAAAGATTCTTTGATAAAAGTCGTGTGTGTGTGTGTGTGTGTGTGTGTGTGTGTCGGGTGGGTGGGGTACGTCTGCTGATTCCCAATGAGGTTTTTTGTTGCTTTTCTCCAAGTTTCCAATTTGGCACCTTCCCGGCGAGCACATTGTGTGCTTCCAACTAACCCACTAACAAAGCCAACATGTCTTTGTTCACGGTGAGCCGCGAGGATTTTCCTTCTTCAACGTACAGATTTTCACGTTAGTAAAAGCATCTGAGATGATTGTCGAGCTCTGTGTGTTTTACCAGAAACAAACGTTGTGCTGTTTGTTCTGTTGGACCTTCATGAGTCTCCTCCACACTGCTCTGGATGAATGACACGTTATTCATGCAGTCAAGTCAAGATTTTACTTACAGGCAGAATTATGTTGTTATTAATATGAAAGGTGTAATGTTCACAAATGATATTTACATGTTTTGATGAGGATCATGAAGGTAGAAACACAAACACATAGGAAGAAAAGAGGCAGAGTGGGTCACTCACAAGGTTGATGGTCTCCCAGCAGGTTGCTCAGAGGAAGAGAATAAAGCCCTGTGTGAGCGTCCGACTGCGCTCCATAACCGAAATCTTTTAAACGTCTGTTTGTAACGACGCATCCGTCTGAATACACACACGACAAACTGAATGATTGTACATACAGAGAGATCAGATCACAGATGAACCATGTGGTCAGTGAGAACATAATTATACATTTTTGGACTGTGGAAAAATTTTGGTTCAAACATGTTGCCGTCACCTGCCAATAATCTCCTCCAGAGCAACAACCCAGTCTCCATATACAGTCAGCACACTATCACACTGATAGTACTATTGAGTGACAGATGATCAGCTGCAGCAGACGTTGCCCAGACTCCAGCAGTCAGGACATCAGCACACGGACAATAATAATGCCTCACTAGTTTTAAACAGGAAGCGGAGACGCTCCGGAGACGCTGGGAGCGGATTTAATTTTTATACTTTTGTGAGGCACGTTCTGTTTTTGCACTGTGTCAAAATATAGGTCTGATTTTTGTTCTCTTGCAACTATCTTGTCCCAGTTCAGACCTTTTGTGGTTTATGGGGCTGAGATCCTGTTTCCAGCGGAGCCACCTGAGCACGAAAAGTGTGCGTACGTCTGTGACGAGCAGCAGAACTGCAGCGTGAACCCGAGGTGACGGCGTCAGAGGCAGCTTTAAAATCTCAACGCACTGAGTGTCACTGTGAAATCGAGACTGAAAATTAAGAGAGTTGTGTTACCATGAAGTGCGTGGAAGGTTATAGAAATGTGCAAAACATGTAACAAAGCTACACACGCTCCTCTCTGCATACTCTTCATAAAGGGAAGGACATCAATGGTCTCAAACAGTATTTTGTCAGAAGTTTTTATTTATTTCTTTTCTCTAATTATTTACACATATATTGGTTACACTTTCTGTTATTCAGTGACAATAAAGCAAATTATTATCACTTCATTATCAAAGTAAACAGGCAGTTTTACCTGCAGGCCTGGTTATTAAACGACCATCAGGTGTTTCTCTGCATTAAACATAATATTTGCATTGTTACCTAGAAACAAAGAGACTTCAACATTAGTAAGAAATATCTGAATATGTTAGAGCATCTGCCAGTATTACCTCACTACTTGAAGTTATTTATAAAATGATATAGATATGTTTCTTTGGCAGCTGCTAGCAGATGATCATTTTCTTAACAAATTATTGATATATCATTATAAATTAGCTTTGGCGTAAATGGTGAAGCTGTCATATAAATCCTGAGTGGTAAAAAGGCCTATTGTCAGAATTTAAAAAAGTAAATTAATTAATCCATTACTAAAAAAACAGAATAACAAGTATGAAATAATACACAAAAAAACTTCCAGGTCAAACTCTTACAGGTTCGTCATGCATTTCCTTTCCTCACACTGTTTAGATCTGTACTGAGCGACCTCCTGTCCAGCCTGCAGAATTCAGCTGCTTTGGACCTGATTAAAAATCTGTAGCAACAAAAATGAGTGTTTTTCATGTTTGCTGTGTATTATTTTTTGCAGTATTAACATTATTAACATTTTTATACTAATTTGAACTCTTTTTCATGTGTGAGGATTTGTTGCTGCAGCTTCAGTTAAATCTCTTAAATACAGTGTTTAAAATGATGAAATGAGTCCACGTGTGTAGCTTTAAGTTCAGACCTGCTGTTTAATCATTATTATCACAAAAACACAGCCGTAGCATTTGCTGCACAAACTTTATTCAAATCATAGCCATTGAGCTGCGCAGTGAGGATTAGCTGATCTACATACATATAGAAGCAATACTTGAGATTTGTTATGTGAACAGTTCCACAAATATATTTCAAGTAGTGGAAAATGAATGCAATGAGTAATTTTTCTGTGACTTCTCTGAATTTACTTGTCAGTCTTTTAACCTGAAACAGTTGTGGTACAAAATGCATGCAGATATTCCCATCTCAAAAGTCAAATTGCTGGCAATAGGTGTTATTAAATGTGGACTACAACAGACATGACAGTTATTAACCTGGGAACGTACAAAATAGTGAATATGTACAGCCGACAATTTCCACGGTGAACAAAGGTCATTTTGATTTGTCGATGAAATCTGTCTGCATAAATCAGGGAAATAAATGTAAGTGGGAAAAGTGTTGAGACGTGAAAATAGAATTTCCTGCAAAGACAACGACAACGTCATTATTAGTTTGAAGCAGCTGCTCTGTCTTAAGTCCTCGTGCGAGCTGCAAATATGACAGGTTTTGGCACTTTTATCTGATCCTATTGTGTAATAACAACACATTGTTAATCAGCTCAATAGATGAACAAACCTGAGATCCTGTAGACAAAGGCTTTGTTGGCAAAGGATTAAATATCACTAAGTATTTATTGCTCTTCTGTGATGCAGATTCTCAGCTTTGGCGGCTGTTTCCTGATGTGGCACTAAAGTCAGCACAGTCTCAGAGTGTCCAGCATGCAGAGCAAAGAAACTGACCGACACAGCGCATTAACCATTGCTGCTGCAGGCTTGGAGTCAACTGTGATCAATGGAAAACTATAAAGAATATATGATGTTATACTATGATGCAGTATATAAATGTCTAAGTGTCTATATTTAGAAATAAAAACAACCTCTGTTGCTCTTCACCTGGAAGTGTTTTATCACAGAGGGTTACTGAGAGATGTCCAAAATATTATGGACACCATTTATATACAGTGCTGATGTTCACCAACATTGTTCCTCACTGCCATAAATTATATTTGTCACTATGAAAACACGACCATGCAAGAAGGTTAATTTTAATAGAGAGGGAATCATGGCTCGAAGGTCGACAGCCCGATGTGGAAATGTAATTATTCGGTACAATAATACAGAGAAACCCCAACAAGTACAAAAGTTCAGCCAACACCTGTGTACTTCAATAGGCTATCGCTAAAACAGGGGAAATGCTCCCTTCATGAAGAAGAGAGTAAATGATGAACATTTTACACGACTGTAGTAAATACACAAACGTAGCTGATTTTTAGGGCTTCAGCTGGAAACTTTCATCAGGTTTGGTTGACCCAAGAAAATGTGACGGCATCAGAATGCCTCAGATGTCTGCCACACTATGTCCATATGCTGTATGAATTATATCTGAGTATGACTTCACACCACAGGCTGTGACATGTAAAACCAAACGCCTGCAATCTGTAAACTTTTACAGGGCACAATAATGCAATGTTTACAATCTGCAAATAATGCAGCGCTCCCATCTCGTCCACAGATATCTAAGTGCTATTTAGCTCTGGAATAGCAGATAGGACATCAGCGAGTGCTGTTCAGTCTACCTGGTAAAAAGAAAGAATTTAGCCCTGCAGAATAAAGGAAACTACAAAATCACTTCAGTTGTTCAGCAGCTTCTTTTCACAAGAACACCCTTGGCAGATCCTTAAAATAGAAAGTTAGCTGCTTGTGTCACTCAGCTGCTGACAAGCATAGGATAAGAGAGCATGCTACAATCTCTGTGTACTGTATCTGAATCCTTAAACAGGCTACTGGACAGGGACAGCACAAATTACAGTGGCAGGGCATTTATAGAAGTAGGGGATCCTAGAAGCTACTAAGTGGTCCCTATCTGTTTTGGAGAGCACACTCGTGGTTCACTCTGACTCATGCTGGGACATGCACATCAATGACAAAGCCTGATATGTATACACACATATACCCTGACTGCCGTGAGGATCGAGCCACCAGCAATAATGCACCGCAGACAATTTGCATAATTTTTAAAAAATGAAGAAAAATTATGCAAGTTTAAAACAAAAGGCTGTTTGCTGTAGCTCAAAACACAGTCCTGCATGCAGGCAGTTCTAGACAATATAGTATCGGGCTACATACTGTCACACGATAAGAACAAATTTTCACAAAATACTGGCCCCTCATATACCATACCTGGCACTGAATTAGACCCGTCCGCGTGGCGTGCTCAAAGTCAGGCCAACAACACTAAAAAGAAAAGTAAACATCAGAAGAGTTAGTGTTAGCATCGTTTTTTAGTGAAAACTACATGACTCAAAACAAACTCTATTAAAGTTGAACCTCATCTCTGATTCATGCTGGGATGCCTCTAAGACAACCAAGTTGCTATACATTAATACTCAAGGAACATACTGGTGTCATCCAATTAATTTTAATTTTTTAAACTCAGTTTAATGTGATGTAAACTTGTTTATATTGTCACAACACAGCTGCCTCGAGGTACTTTGTACTGTAAAGACCCTGTAATAATGCAGAGAAACCCAGCAATCATATGACCCTTTATGAACGCTAAGGTGGACAACGAGATGAGACTATACCTGCTGTGCTGTCTGTGGCCTTTTGTTCAAATTCTCTAAGCTGGTTAAGTAGAGGAAAAAGTCTGACATATTTCATGACCATTAAATGTTAGACAAGGCTCTGAAAACGAGGTTACAGTTACAAACAAAAACCTCTGCTTGTGCGCACAGACCCTAAATCACAACAAATAAGACAATAGTAAGACAAATTACTACAAAGTCTTGTTACCGCTCTTCATATAACAGTGTGACAAAGTCCTGAATGCAGCCTGCATGTTAGTACATCAAGGTCCATCTGAGCTTTAAGTAAAATACACTCAGCTTTTCCTTGGATTTTAAGAGTTGCTCAGTTCATACAGGAACTGCAGCAGTCGGGGTTAACGTGTCGCTGTGTTGCTCCTCCGTGTCAGCCATTGAGACTAGTCGCAATTTATTCTGAGGCAAAAAAGAGAAACAACAAGACATTTTTAAAAAGTTTGTCATTTTATAATTTTTTTTACCTAGAGCATAAACAACATAAACAAAAAAAGGATTAGGGCTGTGCGATATGACGATATATATCAGATTACGATATAAAAATGTCTATCGTTTCATATTATACACTATTCTTTGTTTTGTGGTGTTGCAAAATAAACTGTTTACGGCAATATTTTTTTCATGGTTTTGATGGTCACTGTAGTTGCTATATTATTTCTTAAAGTTCTCTCCTTCTCTTATACTTAAAATAACCACACTATGGACGGACAAGTGACTGTTTTTACGCGTACTTTCGTTACCAATAATGAGGATAAAACCATCGTGTGGCTCCGCCGTCCGCTTGTTTATTTTCCACATAAACCTTTCACAATAAAGCTCAAGTTTCTGTTGAGACTTTTCAAACTAAACTGAAATGATATACATTATTCTCAAACATAAAATTTCAGAATATGCATCAAACAAATGACCTCAAATAAAAACATCAAGTAACTATAAATGGCGCTTACAGTCACCACGCAGACGAAGGCACAGAGAATACCAGCATGGCCAGCAAGGATGAGGCAGAACCAGAAGGACCAGTCAAAAGAAATCGAGGACCTTATTGTTAAATGAGGGGCTACCTCTGTAGCATGGACATGGTTTGGTTATGAAAAGTCTGACACGCCCCAGAAAACTGTACTATGCAAATTATGCCACAAACTGGTCCCCACCACCACTCGAACACGACAAACCTCTTTAACCACCTACACAAGAATCACATGAAAGAGTTTCGAGAGAGTTTACGAATGAAAAGCAAAAAAGAGTCGTCAGGTGCTCAAAATAATCCTTAGACTCAAACGTTAGAACAGGCTTTTCCTTGCAGCACGCCGTCTAATAAATACTCAGAAAGAAAATGGCGGCCATTTAAACTCATGTCTAAAAATGTATAGTTTCATGCATCGGTCAAAACACTCGACTCCAGGTACACGACGCCCAACTGAAAACATTTCACATAAGTCGAGTTGCCCGAGAATCACAGAATTTACAGAAAATGCACTATTTTGTGATATATATCGTTATCAGGAGAGATACGTCTTATATTGGGATATGAGACTTTGGTCATATCACGCAGCCCTACAAAGGATTATAATTCACGTAGAGTTGCATACACATAACACCATTCTGTTGCAACAAAAGCAGTTTATAATTAAAGTAACATACATACCTTGAAAAACTAAATCAACCACAACATTAAACTCACCTTGTGTTTGTAGAGAAGGTGATCAGGGTTTTTCTTCATTTCCTGAGACCAGCTGCTCTGGATCATCACCAGCTTGTATCTTCATCTTTTTTTTCACTCGGGGAAGTCTTTCCTTTTCTTGGCCATTGCTCTGCACTGGAAAACCAAAGTGTGTGATCAAAGGTGAAATAAGGGATATTTTTCCACTGCAGGACTTAAAGTGCTTCAAGTAGTGATAGCTGTTGATCCATTTCTCAAATAATCTGTAAGGATCTGGATTTTTAAGAAAGATACAAATATCTCTGCTTATATTTGGCTAAAAGCTTGATATAGACAAGGCATATAGAGCCCCTGCACACCAGCACTGCGCTTACATTATAGTTCAATCAAGAAATAGTTATTATTGATTTATTATTGAATTTTTTTAGTAATAATTTTTAGTATTTAATCACATTAGCACAGTGGGGTGACAAAAATATTCCACATACAAGAAATACTGCTCAGCATTTCATAAATTACATTTTCAACAAATGTTGGAGTAAAAACACAGTTACAGGGAAAATGTGTCTGTCTGTAAATATTAACTAAACATTTCTATGTGCTACAAAATAGACATACTGTAATTGTAAATGTGCTGAGGTGAAACTATACTTTCAATAATTTTACCACTACAGTCTGTTAACCACCGAAATAATCTATGCTGGTCAGCTAGCTAAAAGTCTTTACTTTAGCAGCCCAAATCAGAGGCTAACATTAGCATTTGCTAGCGTCAGCCAGGAAGGTCTGAGGCTTAAACTAGGGTTAGTGTAACTTTGCCTGAAACCCTTTAAAGTGTACAGTAGAGCCAACTGTAAAACACAGGTATTGATACAGTACTTATTAGAGTCCTAGAATAATTTCTAGAACCATGAAGTTCTCACTTTCCCAGTTATCCACATCGCTGACTTTTGCTAATTAGCTAGTTAGCAGTCACAGCTGTGTAATACCCAGAGAGACACAGACAGCTAACTATAATATTTATGAAAACTGGTTCAGCCACTGAAGGGCAAAACTGGTGGTATCACAGTAAAAATTATTTTAACATTAACTAAAATAAAGCTTAAGTCATGTTAAACCTAAATAACAATTATTTTAAAAAATGAGTCAGCAAAATATTCCTGACTTGTCTGGAGACAGCCGAAACCAGTTAACAAATAAATTAACAATTCTTTCTAAATAAAAACACGGAGTCTTTTGAAAAACATTATTTTAATAAAACGAAACATGAGTTTTAATACTTACCACAGAAATTTGAAGGCAGTTTCTCCAACTTCAGAATCCAAAATCCAGATGAAGCCTGAAAGAAGCCTAATGGCTGCTCTTGCGCTTACTTTTCCCTCCTTTTCAGGTTCTTTTTCCCACAATGCATTGCAGTAGTTGAGAAATACAGAAAAATACCTGTAAATGACTAATACGGAAAATTCCTTCACGTTTATACAGTAGATTGTACTGTATTTTTACGGATTTTTTTTACAGTGTACTTTCTTTAGAACTGGGATGTGGTTTAATTTAGTTAAATCTGCAAGCTTAGTAGAAACATTAATAGCTAAGTATTTAATATTTCCAGATTGCAGTGGGGCAAAAGAAGAATTATGGAAGGAGCAATTCAACGGAAGAACTGCAGATTTTAACCAGTTTATTGAATAATCTGAAACTCTTGAAAAAGAGTTTATTAGCGTGACTATCTCAGAGAGATTGGTTTGTGAATGTTGGAGGAAAAGCAACACATCATCTCCATAAACACTGATCTTATGTTCTATGTTCTTGCATTTTGTTCATTATTTCCTGACCTTGGTCGGACACGTAGGCTTCTTCTAAAGATTTGATGTTTTTTTCTAGTTGCTGAATGTTTTTGTTTTCTTCTTTCTTTTTATGTGATGAGAAAGAAATTATTTTCCCCCTCATCACAGCGATGGGCAAGTGAGAAGAAAGAAAATTCCTTACTGTTGGGGTGAAGGGAGCGCCATGTGTCGCAAAGCCCAAAGTGGCTCATATACTGTTTGATTATATTTGTGTACTGCTGACAGCGCTGAGGTCCTGCTGTTTTGAACCTTTACATTTCTTTCCCCAAGACCAAGTGTGCAATCTAGGTGTTCAGAGACGTGACTGGGAACAGGACCTTGCGTCGTTCCAGGATCTCTTTAGGGAACTGGTCGTTCATGCTGAAGTCCGTTCCTTTCAGCTCCCTGCTGCGACTCTTCACCTGCTCCTTCTGCTTGAAAAGACTAAATTTGGCCACAATAGGACACAGTCTCCCGACACCAGGCCTCATAGCTCTGATACGATGGACTGAGTCGAAGCAGTTGTTCTTTATGGTGTCCTCAGGAAGCTTCAGGTGGGTCTTAATGAAGGTTTTAACCGTTGATTCGTCGTCCTCTCCAGCAGACTCTGGGATACCAGAAGACACAAGGTTATCTCTCATGCTACGGGCCAGGAGATCAATTACAGTCTCTTTTATTATTTCATTTTCAATATCAAGCTGGGTCACATTCTCAGTTAGAGACTTGACCAAGTCCCGTAGTGAAGATGGTTTCAGCAGCGAGTGTTTCCACCTGCTGCTGGCTGATTTCCCTCAGGGATTTAAATTCCCGGTGTAAAATCTCCACCAGGGACAACCTCGCATCGAAGCTGGACAATCACTTATTGATTGACTCCAGGATGTCGGTAAAGTGTTTACCGACGATGTTGTACTGGTGGAGTCTGCCGGACGACTGCCGGCTGGGGAAGATGCGCCCTGGGACCTCTTCATAACTATCCGGTCTTTAAGTCTGACATCATTAGCCGTGACTGGGCCCAAACTCCGCTACAGGTCTCAGAGTCAAACGAACACTGCGACATCACTGAAGGTTACAAACTGTCTAAATTCTTTCATCTTTAATCAAATGATCAGCATTGCTGCTTTACCAGTTGTAACAATTAAGTTTAACAGCCATTTATCAAGACATCACATATTTGCATAAGTGCTCTAACGTTTTCGGAGATGCCCGTTACCCACCAGCTGACCGCATAGCTGGACTGGCCATTGGGCATCCCGAGCATTTGCCCGGTGGACCGATGGTAATTTTTCATTTTTATGTTTGTTTTTGTAATGGTATAAACAATGAAAGGTGGTGGATTAGCCAATTGGTCATGGTCATTGGTCACAGCTGTAAAAGCTGCTGCTCATGATATCGGTTTGGAAACATGAAGGTGATACAAATCAGACATATATACCAACAAGACAGTGTACATCACTGTCACAAGAGTGTTTGTTTTAGTTCAAAGGCTTTATGGTTTTTCCTATAATACCTGGTGGTGTAGTCGGTGATTTTTTTGTCAGTTCAGCCTTTTATATTATGTTTAACACGAGTGACCACCCGGTCAGCTGGTGGGTAACAGGCATCTCCGAAAACGTCAGAGCACTTGTGCAAATATGTGATGTCTATTATATGTGATGGTATTTGAAGTTTACACAGAAACATTCTCGCATGAAAATATCTTAAAAGTTTATTTTGTGACGCAGAAAGAGTAATATTTCAAACTCCGCCACTCTGTGTTCCTCCGCCACTGCCTCGTTTGAGCTTTGGACGAAATGGATTCTGGGATATTGCATTTCGTCATTTCGAGCTGATTGGAGACCAGAACAGCCAATCAGATTTTTTTGCATCCAAGTCTGTGATTGGCTGGTTTTGTGGCACAAATATAACGGTGTAGAGAAAGAGTTGAGCGTGCACAGGCAGAAATGTTGAGAGCGCGAGCAACACATTGCGAGCGAGCACAAATGCAAAAACTGAGCGAGAGGGGCTGCTGGTGTGTGTGTGGATAATAGCAAACACTGAAATACAGTTTTTGCACGCAGCAATGAATTTTGTTCACTCAAATTCAGCTTTTCTTCACTCGAAATAAATTTCTCCTCAAAATGCAACACTTGCACCTGCAAACTTTTTTTTACGTGCATTAAAATCTTTTTTACGTGTGCTCAGAATAGTGGCATAAAAATAACGCCATAAATTAGAAGTTAGCAGGAAGTTAGCTCGCTAGTTTCCACCTAAACATGATATAGCATGTTCTGACTGAGCGATCTCTGAAAAAATTAAAACGTACAGCTCTGCTATCACTTCCAACATAAATGAAGACAGAAAACTAAACAGCAGTGACGTTTGTAGGGTTACTGAAGTTTGGCTAGCTGCTATATAATGATGTGCGACGTGATCGCTAGCGACACAGCTATGTTAGCATAGCATAAACAGTGAAGCTGGAGGATGAATGCTAACTTTTTTCCACTTGATAAAAGTTAACATGAGGGCTCCCGGTGGTTAGGGACAAATGCAATCGCATGGCAGGATGCTGTAAACGGACCAAACTTAAGCCAGGAGAACAACTGAGATAATCCATCCACAATACGAGGTTAGTCATTAACATACTGCTGCATGGGCTGGGCTGTAGTTACATTGTAAGGATTTAAAAACTGAGCTTTAAAATGATTAGCGGTAATAAAAACTGAGAGAGGCCGACAGTGTTTTTAGGGGCTTGTTCAGATTGATTAAAACAAGATACAAAGCTTTAAAACATGTTAAAAACACAACAGCCTTATTAAATGCAGGGTATTTTGAGCATAAAGCTCACTCGCATCACAGTCTATGCCTGCATCTTGGGTCCTCCTTCTCAACACCACACTGCTACCCCAGCCGTGACAGACAACACAACCAAACATGGACCCAGCGGCATTCGTACCTTCCGAGGAGCTTCAGGAGGAATTAACTGACTCTGTTTCGAGGTGGATTAGCCTGTGGCTCGGGCATGAGCAGAAGGAGTTTCGTCACGCCTTGGAGACAGGGGCTACAGAGAGTGGTTTCCGGCGTGCGCAGCTCCAGTTTGTCTCATGGGTGCCAGAGGTCTGCGTGCCTGCTGATTCTGTGACTGTTTCCACTAGAGGGTCCAAGGAACCGATCCAGCCTCCTGCTTTTGCTGGAGGGTCCGCTTCAGCCTTCCATCATTGCTGGGGGTCTGAGGAGCTGCTTCAGCCTTCCATCTTTGCTGGAGGCTCCGAGGAGTACAGTCATCACAGTCACCTGCAGCTTCCACCGGAGCGTCCGAGGAGCCGGTCCAGCCATCACCGTCGCCTGCAGCTTCCACCGGAGCATTTACTCTGATGGTCTGTCATGACAGACCATCAGAGTAAATTTACAAAAGATTGATAAGTGTATTTGCTCTTATGTGAATGCATCTTTTATCTGATGAGCTCTGTAATGACAATCTACTACAGTTACATTATTACACAACTCCAATATGAAATCCAAAAAGGGCAAACACCATTGACTCAGCTGTTTACAGGGCAGCATCACAGTTCACCTTTACTTTTATGATCAATGAATACAAGTGCGTGAACAGGCAGATGAACTGAATGGGAACATGATAATGGCATTGTTAAATGTTTTTTCTTTTTTGTGAACTACTTGAAACTAATTATATAAAAACCCTGCAGTCTTCATTTAAAAGCTCTCAGGTTATAATTATCAGAGCCTGTGAGATCTTTTCAGTACTCCTATAGCCAACAACAACTCAGGGCCTGGCGGGAGAAATCATGATTGGTTGCCAAGTATTATTGTTATTATTAGCAGTAATTGTATTAGTATTATTATAACAATGATAGAGCCTTCAGCTGGAACTGAGCAGGTATACGTTGGATACCAAGATGGCTTACTGTACAATATCTCTGCTACACCATGCATGTCACTGTTTCTTCACTTTTTTATTATTTATTATTATTTTATGACTATCATTGAAATGATCACATAATGAAACCTTGCAGTGTCTTTATACTAGGCATGTTCCCAGCTGTCAACTAATGTCTTAGTTGGCTAAATTGAGGGAAAAGAAATTAGATTAAGAGACTAGAGTAAAAGTAAGAAACCCCCAGAAATGAGCTACATTAAAAAAAAAAAAAAAACACGTTTTTTTTATTAGTAGAAAAAGCTGTAAAACTGGTGAAAACACAGTTAAAAGTCCAAACACTCTGCTTGTGCATGTTTGTGGTGAGCAGCAGATCAAACATGTTAAGAATTATAAATGACTTCACATTCAGACCTGCGAGACTCATTCAGACACTGAGCCATGGCTCTGTGCTACATGCACACATTTCTGCATCTCTGTCATTCAGAGACTCTTCGGTTATGGATTATTTATCTTAAATTCAACACTGAACTGTAAGTTTAGTCTTTTTCAGGGAAGCAAATTTTTTATCCAGCGTTTTCCTAAAAGCCTTATTTTTATGCTATTCTGCCAGGCAGGACACACATGAGCTTTAAGGCCTGTACAAGTTTGAAACCTTTTGTCCTCTGCAATGAAAAATGGATTAAAATAAAAATGGGTATTACTTTAGCCAGCTCCTAATCTGATAAATTCTGCACTCAGTGTTGCAGTCTCCAGGATCACTGAAATGCAGCCAAATGTTGCTCATTTTATGTTTTCCTTCGTTTCTTCAGTTTTTTCCAACATACTTGCATTTAAATTCGGCTCCCTGGTCCCCGGCCTGTACCACTACACTTCGGAACATCCGCCCCCCTTCCTTCTTTCACATAATGGTATGATCCTAGTCTGTCTTTGCATGTGATTGGCCACATGATGTGCCCATCAAAGTCCCACGCCTGCCTGCATGGATTCACAGCACAGCAAAAGATTTGACTCCCACATAGCGATGGGCCATTAATGACTGACATATGAAGTTATCTCGTGGGCATGATTTAACTGTATCGCAGGCTGTAAGTCTGACACTCCTGATGTAGATTAACATATCTGAGGCAACACTGGTGGGCCATCAGTGGCAGATGGACACAATAACACAAAGGACTGGACTGGCAGGGTTTTACTTGAGACACATGGAACACGTTATGGAGCCGCATATTTTGGGGCAACTTGAGACAGACAGAGACTGGGTTAACCAGAGAGTCGATTACAAACGGGCCAATGAGGGTGGGGGACAGTTTCTTGGATTCAGATCTGAGAGGAACGAATTTGGTAGATGGAGGGTGCAGGGGTCCGGTGACGATCCGCCAAGTGCTTGTTGTGATCTGCTGTGTGAAGAAGGGCGGCTCAGGTGGTTGTGGAGGCACATCAACACCTCCGAAGATGCTGCTGGACAAAGGGGACAAAGTGCTCACCTTCAACGGCCTGAAAGAGAGGCGGTTGGTAGCCCAGAGATGCTTCGAAGGGGGACACTCTGGTGGCTGAGGAGGTGAGACTGTTGTGGGCATACTCGATCCATGGGAGTTTCTCGCTCCAAGTTGTCTGATTGGTGGACACCAAGCACCGGAGAGCCACCTCGAGTTCCTGGTTGGCCCGTTCTGTCTGGCCATTGGTCTGTGGGTGGAAACCGGAGGAGAAACTGACCTGAGCTCCGAGGGCCTTGAAGAACTCTTTCCAGACCCGTGACGTGAACTGTCTGCCCCCTGTCCGAGATGATGTCCGTGGGAATCCCATGAAGACGAAACACGTGGTTAGTCAAGGCCGAGCTGTCTCTAGAGCCGTGGGGAGCTTGGGGAGGGCGACAAAGTGAGCAGCTTTAGAGAAGTGGGTCAATGACAGTGAGGATGACCAAGTTACCTGATGAGGTAGGGAGGCTCGTGATGAAGTCGATTGCAATGTGTGACCATGGACGACCAGGGGTCGATAGAGGTTGGAGAAGGCCGGAGGAGGGCTGATTGACATTCTTGTTTTGAGCGCATGTAGGGCAGGCGGCAATGTATTCGCAGGCGTCCTTAGCCAAGGATGGCCGCCAGGCGAAGCGCTGGAGAAAGGTAATGGTGTGGTGGACGCCAGGGTGGCAGGTGAATCTGGCAGTATGAGCCCAATGCAGAACTAGTGACCTGACTGAAGAGGGAACGAAGAGTAGGCCCAGGGGACCCGTCCCAGGGTCCGGCTTCGTCCGTTGGGCCTCTCGAATAGCCGACTCAATCTCCCAGGTTAGAACCCCGACAACATACATGGGAGGAAGGATGGGGGAGTCAATTCGTTGCCTGCAGAGGCAACGAATTGGCATGAGAGGACATCGGGTTTGACATTAAGAGAGCCGGGTCTGTAGGTGATAGTGAATTGAAATCTGGAGAAAAACAGGGCCCACCTGGCTTGCCTGGCGTTGAGCCGCTTAGCTGACCGGATGTACTACAAATAAAGTTTTGTGGTCCGTCCATACAACGGATGGTTGGGCAGCGCCCTCCAGCCAGTGACACCACTCCTCCAGGGCCAGCTTGATGGCCAGTAGCTCCCGGTCCTCCATGTCATAATTTTTCTCTGCAGGATAGAGACAGCGAGAGAAGTAAGCACAAGGATGGAGCTTACCACCTTGTTGCTGGGGGAGCACCGTCCCCACTCCTGCATCCGAGGCATCCACCTCCATGACGAAAGGTTGACTGAGGTTGGGTTGGATGAGGATGGGCGCTGAGGCAAAGCGCTTTTTCAGGTGAGTGAAGCAGAATGGGACCATGGGTGAGGTGAGGCAAGTCAGAGGCAGGTCGAGCCGGCTATAGTCGCGGATGACACGGCAGAAAAAGTTAGCAAAAACCAAGAAACTCTGAAGCTGCCTATGATTGGATGGAGTGGGCCAGTTAACAACAGCCTGAACTTTGGCAGGGTCCGCCCTCAAATTACCTTGTTCGATAACATCAGTCCTGCCGCACGCTCGTAGATGCTCGTCCACCTTTACACACAACGTTATTACATCAGACAAAGTTTTAGGTAGTTCTCTCATCACCAATTTGCCCATTAATTCGTCACACACATTGTTCAACAAAGTACTTATCAATGCCGGCTGCCCCCACCCGGTCTCTTCGGCCAATGTCTAGAACTCGATGGAGTATTCCGCCATACTCCGTTTTCCCTGCTTAAGGTTTAGCAAATGGTGAGCAGCTGCGTTGCGCCGGTACCTCTCTCAAACACACATTTGAAGCAAGAAAATCCTGGTACGTTATTTCAGCGTCAGTTCTTAAAACAGCTTGAGCCCAGTTTAAGGCTGGTCCGCTTAAAAGCTGGACAAAAAAGCCAATCTTAGCCCCATCTGTTTCATATGTCAACTGGGTCAGGAAACTCGCACATTTGTGAAACTCACCCGCAAAGGGTTCCGGTGCCTGTAAAGCTCCAAGGGAGTGGGTTGAGGTGGGGCCAGAGGTCCGTGTGCTGGAGGCTCGGAAACTGGTAACTGTGAAGAGACAGAGTGAGGAGAGGCTACTGGGCTTACCAGAAGTATGGGCTTAGCGAGGGCTTGCGTTAACGCGGCCAGCTGCTGATTGATGAGCTGCAGCATTTGTTTGTGGTGTTCCAGAACTTCCTTGTCCGTAAGGACGCGCTGCTGAGCGGGGGCTGAGTCTGCTGAGTCCATAGTATGACTGGATCATTATGTTACAGTTCAACGTGGGGGTCTCAAGCGCAGGACTCCAGAATCAACTGTACACAAGAATTTATTTACAGAATCCACCAGGTGTATATACAGGAAGTGCAGGGCAGTGCTATATACAACAAAGCGAGGGACGGGGCTCCAGGGAAATCCAAAGGGGTAGTCATTCGTTCTCCAACTCTCCACACTCACGACCGCAGATCCACTCTTAACACTCGACACAAAGATTCACACAGGGAAGGTGTCCAGGAGGTCTGTAGACGAGAAAACGAGATTTAATTACAAATTTTACAATAGACTCTTGACTTAGCTGTGCTGTAGCTTTGACTCTCACTGACGCGTGGCAGACAACGATCCAGCGAAGACCAGCAGTCTCCTCCTGGCTTAAATGCCAATCGCCTTGATGGGCATCAGGTGTGGTCCCCTGCTGTGGGCGTGGGCCGAGGGCGTGAACCCACAATGAGTTCCGCCCCGGTGACAGAGAGGAGGAGAGAGAGCGAGAGAGAGAGAAAACGGTAGAAATGGCCGATCAGCATCCTGCTGATTCCCCAGGCCGTGACATAATTAGATTAAACGACTAGTAAGTCTGGTTCAACAACAGTGACTGTTAGTCAGCTAGTCGACTAGTTGCTCAATAACAAAGGACGATATTAAGATTTTGTGACCCTGACCCATCGAATGAAATAATTACATATGGAATGCACTGTAGATATGTTTTCAGTTCAGTTTTGTCGATATGATGTCAGATCACAAAAACAGCTGCTTTATAATGTCAAGATACAACAATAATGTATTTGTATGTGTATGTATGGTCTCATATCCAACATCCCATTAACAGCAGAGCTGCTGTCAGCTGTCATTTAAAGGTTAAATGCTTTTTTACAAATACAAGTTTAAAAATACTACAATAGATACTCTTTAGTAGTCATATGGTCAGCAGCCGCCTGAAGGCTCTTTCTATTGTATGTTAAAGATGCCACAATAATACAGAGGCAATCACACGACCACTTGGTGACAGTAGACAGGAAAACCTCCTTTTTAACTCCTTTACCTCACAGTATCAAGCTTCCAGGGGGATTGTTGTGATTTGGTGCTATATAAATAAAACTGAAAAAAATAAAATAATGCTACTGTTAGTTTGTATCTTAAAGTGGGGAATGCAGCATTTTAACACTAACTAACATTAAAGAAGTGATTAATATATGGCTACAACATCATAGAACAGGAACTCAGAAACAGCGACATCTCTGAATGTTTGCCTCTGCCACCACCTCTGCAGACGACTATCTTATATCCCCTTTTTAATCTCGACAAAAGCCAAAAATCTGAAAAGCCATTAGGGATCAAATCTGCAGCTTTCAGAATGGCCTCTCAGCTAATGTTGATTTATGTTCTCTCTAGCCCATCTAACCACCTCACTGCCTATATTCTAGATTTTTCTTTTATTATAGCCGATGGCTATTGTTATCAGAGCTACGAGAACTGAATGTGAGGCCTCATGTTTAGTCACCCTGAGAGGCAGTGACATTCTTCCATTAAATAGCATGCACTTAAACTTTGTGTAAGTCAGTCTGAACTCAGCTGGCACATTTATATGACGGCAGAGTTTGGATAATCTTTTCCGAGTGCAAACACAATAATAAAATGTCCATTATTCATTCTTCTTTAGTATAAAACAGTTTAATCAAATGGTTATTGGCACTCACATTTTCATAAAGTGTATTCTAATCAATATGTTTTTGTTCTACATACAGCGATCAGACTGGAATTTTGGATAGCTAGGCGAATGTGAAGGAAGTCAATGACACTGGATGATAACACTAAATGTCAGATGTAATAAGTCTCAGTGTGACTGTGCAGTACGTGGGTTGTCTTTTTTAGACCTGTCTCTAGGCAACAGACTATTATTTTAGTCTGTAGATAGACACTTCAGTCTGATTTTGCTGCCAAATATGCCAAACAGCATACACTAACATTGTTTAAGCATGTACTGTTACTAACTTAGTTTTCACGGCACATCTCGTTCCTTTTGGTGGAAACATCTCCGTTGTTCACATGCGGCATAGACGGTGTGGTTACTTAACATAAGATGGCTGAATCCCAGGAGCATTCCCTACACACAGTTATTCGATTTGCTCCTACAGTTGCAGCCTAAGTGCTATACAGAGGCATATGGCCAGGCTTGTGCAAGCCTAATTACAGGCATTATCTCATTGACTATTGTAAGGGACTGTTGTGCCATCTTCCATTTATTTAATTTGGCTTTTCACTTATTGGAAAGGCCCAGTTTTGGATGAAAACTCCACATATGGGTTGAGAGAATATGGCCATTGTGAGGTGTTTTAGTGTATTAAAAATATATTCCGCATTTTGTTCTGATGTAGAGCAATTTGTTTAACAATTAGCTATACTAATTAAATTTTTGTATGGCTAATCAAACGAATATGCTAAAACATTCTTTACATTGCCAGTCTACTGTCTGGACCCATTTAACTTGATGGCTTAAAAGAGCCTCCTACTCCTGGCTTCCACTCCACTTGATCACCTAATTTGCATTTTATATTGGTAAATCAAATTAAGCACCCGTGGCTTTTAACATGATTGACTGTGGCCAGGGCTGCTCAGATGGGACTTATTCTGCACAGAAAATTAGACCAATTTAATGTGCAGAGTAGAGAGCCTGGCTCCCCTCACATTCAGCAAATCGCATTCACTCTGCTAATTAAAATGATTTTTCCCCCTTTTTGTCTGTGTTTGCCAAAGGGCTTTGATAGATTTGACCACCTGCTGTTTTACTGTACATCTCGTTTTCCTGCTTTTCCCCCATGTTGGGGCAAAAAAGCAGGTAAAACCCTGTGTGCAGGCCTTTTTAACAAAGCAATTGTACTATTCCCAGGCTACTGTGCAGGATTACTGTTGTACTGGACTGTGAGATAAAGCGATAGATAATCAATAACCCTTTGTTTTGTGTGTGTGGAGCTTGACAATGCTTTTTTATAAATGCTAATGATACAGTTGCAGTAGCAGCCTAGTATAATGACCTACAGCATTACACTGGGGGCTTCCCATGATGCACTCAGCATTTTTTCTTTTCTCGTGTGGTTATATACCACTACAGTCTTTAATCGTTATTAAACTGACTCTTACTTTATAGTTTTTTTTCTGAAGACCAGCAAGGATACCAAATGGATTTACTTTGCCAAATGGATCATCACAGCATTGCCGTATTGGTCCATTTGATCGACCTTTGTTGTTATTATTTATTTTATTTTATTTTCAGTTGTTACAGATGGGACAGACATGACTGAGGGATAGGAAAGGGAGAAAGAAAGATGAAGGGGCATCCGTGCCACCCTCCTGGGAAGAGCTGAGGAGAGCCCCAGACAAGGGTCACCCAGTAGCCATAGAGCAGAAGCCAGAGCGGGCTGCACTGGCGTGCCCGCCGGCTCTGCCGGCAGCCAGTTGTGCCAGAGTGAACCGAGCCGCAGGCCCAGAGGGCCAGCCCCGGACACCAAGAACCACCAACGCACCGACCCCTGTGGGCATCAGCCACCGGCAGGGAGTGTGGTGAGGGGAGATAGGCCTCCACACTTTGGAGGGCCTGGGAGTTCCCAAAGAGGTGGAGTCTAAGACCCGACCTGACATATAGACACAGACAAACAGGCACACACAGATACAAATATGCATTCCCACCCTCATGCACACATATACAAATACTCAGCACACAGTACACACAATCACACTCCCCAAACATACTCTATACCACGGGTCCAGGTACCCTCGCCCCCAGAGGGGGAAACGACATCTAGACCCAGGAGATGTTACCCTTTCCCCCTGGGTGGAGGCAAGCAGACCGCCCCAGGCTCCGCAGCAGCAGGGAGGCCCGCATCCCAGATCCCAATCGGACGGCCAACACCTCCTCCCAGCCCCCAGCCCCAATGGCCAGCAGAGAACGGGGGGGGGGGGGGGGGGGGGGTGTACCTCCCTCCTCCCGCTCATGTGTAGTGTTGCTGTGTGTTGCTCTAAAGTGCATTTAAAACACGGGAGGGCATGGTGCTTACTTTATAGTTTGCCTTTTGTCCTGTGTTGCTCACTGCTCTCTTCTCTTTCCCCTCCAGTGGTTGTGGTGGACAGCTGCCACCACACGGCTCCAAGTCAAAGCGTAGTGCATTTATTTACAGTGAATATTAACAGTTTCAAAATGATCAGAACAATTGTGGTGGCCCCAGACTCCACTATGGCTCTCCATATTTTCCAGACTCTCTCTCAAATCCAGACTGTTCACAGGGGATCCTCCAGGGAAACCTTGGAACAGGGAAAAGACAGGTAAGAGGAACCATAATCTCAAGGAATTAATGCAAGGCAAAGATATAGAAACTACTGAAGCATTGTGTGGAGGCACACACACACACAGACACACACACACACACATACAGAGGAGAGAGAGCAACAAGAGGACAGAAAGACTGAAAACAGCAAGTCGACCAGTGAGGACAGAGGAACAGTGATATTAACCTCCCCTTAACAATAGCCTCCTGACGACTAACCGACCCGATCAGGGTGTGTGAGGTGAAAGACAAGACCATTCCTCCCACATAACCAAATATTGGAAGCCCCTCCCACACTGTCTGGAGTTCATAAACCATGTGCTCAAGAACGCCGTTTGCTGTCAATGGCCCAGGTGGGAAGGTGCCTTGGAAGGAGGGCACATAGAGCCAGACTGGGCTGGCTTTATCTGGGAGACACATTGTGTACCTTCATGTTGTGTGATAGTTTTAAACGGGCAGTGACAGGGTTAACGATGGTCCCAATTTTAAATGGTCTTGTGTAAATGGGTGCAAATTTCCCAGACTCTGTGTGAAGCAGGATATTTTTTGCAGCCAACCAATCCTTCTGACCTGATTGGTAGGATGGGCTCCGGTGTCGATCATCCAGGCATTTTTTTGTATCTTTGAGGACTTACCAGATGGACCTCCACAAACAGTGACAGAGGCGAAGGTTGGGTCATACTAGCTGTGAGCTCCATGTAGATTGGTTGGATGAGGTCACGCAGCGAGGAGCTGATTGGCATGCTCGGTCTGACCATTTGTCTGTGAATGGAAGTCAGACGATAGATTAACCTGTGCTGAACATAATTCTTTCCAGATGCATGAAGTGAACATTGGAGACAATGTCAAAAGGGATGTCATGTATTCTGAATACATCCTTGGTGAGTAACTGGGCGAGAGGCGAGGTACACCCTGGACAGTCTATCACAGGGCTAACACGTAGAGACACACCCATTAGACACACCTATGGGCAATATATACTCACCAATTACCCTATCCACTAACTGCATGTCTTTGGACTGTGGGAGGAAGACAGAGTACCCTAACCCATGCAAACACAGAAAGAACATGCCAGCTCCACACAGTAAGGCCCAGCCAGGTGGTGGAGTCGAACTCGGCAGCGCTGTACTTTGACTTGGAGCCCTTGTTGCTCTGAGGTGACGGTAATAACACCATGTTACTATAACTTTGATCCTACAATAATACAACAGAGAAAACCCAACAATCATATGACCTCCCACTGTCGCCAAAGTGCGACAGTGGGAAGGAAAAACTCCCTTTTAACAGGAAGAAACCTCCAGCAGAACCAGGCTCAGGGAGGGGCGTGGCCATCTGCTGTGATTGGTTGGGGTGAGAGAAGGAAGACAGGATAAAGACATGCTGTGGAAGAGAGACAGAGGTTAATAACAAGTATGATTCAATGCAGAGAGGTCTGTTAACACATAGTGAGTGAGAAAGGTGACTGGAAAGGAAAAACTCAATGCATCATGGGAATCCCCGGCAGCCTACGTCTATTGCAGCATAACTAAGGGAGGATTCAGGGTCACCTGGTCCAGCCCTAACTATATGCTTTAGCAAAAAGGAAAGTTTGAAGCCTAATCTTGAAAGTAGAGATAGTGTCTGTCTCCTGAATCCAAACTGGAAGCTGGTTCCACAGAAGAGGGGCCTGAAAACTGAAGGCTCTGCCTCCCATTCTACTTTTAAATACTCTAGGAACAACAAGTAGGCCTGCAGAGCGAGAGCGAAGTGCTCTAATAGGGTGATATGGTACTACAAGGTCATTAAGATAAGATGGGGCCTGATTATTTAAGACCTTGTATGTGAGGAGCAGGATTTTGAATTCAATTCTGGATTGAACATGTGCATTGATATGTGCGTTGAAGGACATATTCTGGTCAGAAATGACTCCAAGGTTCCTCACAGCGTTACTGGAGGCCAAGGTAATGCCATCCAGAGTAAGAATCTGCTTAGATACCATATTTCTAAGCTTTTCAGGGCTGAGTACAATAACCTCAGTTTGATCTGAATTAAGAAGCAGAAAGTTAGCGGCCATCCAGGTCTTTATGTCTTTAAGACATTCCTGCAGTTTAACTCATTGGTGTGTGTTATCTGGCTTCATGGACAGATAGAGCTGGGTGTCATCTGCATAGCAGTGTAAATGTATGCTATGTCTTCTAATGATGCTGCCTAAGGGAAGCATGTATAATGTAAACAGAATTGGTCCTAGCACTAAACCCTGTGGAACTCCATAATTAACCTCAGTGTGTGAAGAGGACTCTCCATTTACATGCACAAACTGGAGTCTATTAGATAGATATGATACAAACCACTGCAGCACAGTACCTGTAATACCTACAGCATGTTCTAATCGCTCTAATAGGATATTATGGTCAACAGTATCGAACGCTGCACTGAGGTCTAGCAGGACAAGCACAGAGATGAGTCCACTGTCAGAGGCCATAAGAAGATCATTTGTAACCTTCACTAAAGCTGTTTCTGTGCTGTGATGAGCTCTGAAACCTGACTGAAACTCTTCAAATAAACCTCTGCAGATGATCTGTTAGCTGTTTGACAACTACTCTTTCAAGGATGTTTGATATAAAGGAAGGTTGGAGATGGCTTTTTAACATTTTAATTACTACCAGCTTGAAGGCCTTCTGATTTGTCTTTTGTAATACAGGTCGGTTTGAAATGTGTGCACCTCTGTTTCATGAAGAGCTGAAGATGCTCACTGGACTCTCATTCAACCATAATGCTTGAGCCTGTCTGTGGGATCAGCCCTGGAAAGGTACAAACCTCTTCAAAACTGCTGACAACATCAAGAATGAGCTTTGTTGTTATAAACATGTAACACTAAGAGAACTGAATTATGACATTGTTTTACACACATAACTAATTATCAGACACTGCAGGTTCATTAACCGTTAGATTACTAATACACATCATCTGAAACATCTTTTCAGTTATTTCAGCTGTTGTATCGTTGCATTGTTAGCTGCAGGTCTCAGTAATTGTTCTGAGAGGGATTCTGAAGATTGACAGCTTCCTTCAGCCAGGCATTGTGGTTCAGAGAATGACTCAGCCACAGACTGGTCACTCATAATGTCCTGATCTTGCCTATTCTGTAAATGATTCTGTTTTACTTATGATACCTGACAGAACAAGTGTATTTCACTGAATAGGAGCACAACTGAAGTCCATTGTGAGATGCATTAAAGTTGGATTAAGTTAATTATTTCTTCATGATTTCTTTTGGTGTATTTCTTTTAGCTTTTTCAGAAAAGATTAATACAGCCAAAGTAAATGTAAAATTTATTTTACATTTATTAAAAAAAACATTTTAAAATTTAACTGGAAGAAAGAAACATGAAAAATAAAGTGGAACATTTTAGAGCTGCAAAACTTTCCAAAGCCTGATCACTCTTTATTAACTGCCTTTCAGTCTGTATAACAGTATCATGCACCATACTTTTACTTTGTTAATGACAAAACTATCTACAGAATATTACCCTGTACACATGTGAAACCCAGGGGTTAAACTGGGCTCAAACGATTTGAAAAACATTCAATACTAATTTCAAACAGTTCAACATACAAACAAACTGTTGCTGAGAAAAATGTAAGAATAAAGGAAGAGAAGAGATTATTTTCAAAGGTGAGGACTGCTCAGCCATGAACATTAAAGCTCATGTTCTAATTTATTTAAAAAGAAATTTTGCTTGTTTTTGTGAACTCTCTTGGACAACAAGTTGAAATATACAAATGTTGTGTTATTCACAGGTTACATGTGAAGTGATGCCTTATGTTGGACTGGCTAAACCTTGATTACATTAAGGGTAGCAGATAGTCACCTGAACTCAAAAAACTATTTTTTCATCATGTATAATGGGCAGCTAGTAGCTTTGGCGGGATGCAAATTATATGCAGATGACAT
Organism: Aulonocara sp. 'chitande type north' Nkhata Bay; assembly: GCF_057382095.1. NCBI lineage: Eukaryota > Metazoa > Chordata > Actinopteri > Cichliformes > Cichlidae > Aulonocara > Aulonocara sp. 'chitande type north' Nkhata Bay. The sequence continues at coordinate 1,306,984 of NC_141355.1, read as the reverse complement.
ACAGTGGGGCAAAAAAGTATTTAGTCAGCCACCGATTGTGCAAGTTCCCCCACCTAAAATGATGACAGAGGTCAGTAATTTGCACCAGAGGTACACTTCAACTGTGAGAGACAGAATGTGAAAAAAAAAAAATCCATGAATCCACATGGTAGGATTTGTAAAGAATTTATTCGTAAATCAGGGTGGAAAATAAGTATTTGGTCAATAACAAAAATACAACTCAATACTTTGTAACATAACCTTTGTTGGCAATAACAGAGGTCAAACGTTTACTATAGGTCTTTACCAGGTTTGCACACACAGTAGCTGCTATTTTGGCCCATTCCTCCATGCAGATCTTCTCGAGAGCAGTGATGTTTTGGGGCTGTCGCCGAGCAACACGGACTTTCAACTCCCGCCACAGATTTTCTATGGGGTTGAGGTCTGGAGACTGGCTAGGCCACTCCAGGACTTTCAAATGCTTCTTACGGAGCCACTGCTTTGTTGCCCGGGCGGTGTGTTTTGGATCATTGTCATGTTGGAAGACCCAGCCTCGTTTCATCTTCAAAGTTCTCACTGATGGAAGGAGGTTTTGGCTCAAAATCTCACGATACATGGCCCCATTCATTCTGTCCTTAACACGGATCAGTCGTCCTGTCCCCTTGGCAGAAAAACAGCCCCATAGCATGATGTTTCCACCCCCATGCTTCACAGTAGGTATGGTGTTCTTGGGATGCAACTCAGTATTCTTCTTCCTCCAAACACGACGAGTTGAGTTTATACCAAAAAGTTCTACTTTGGTTTCATCTGACCACATGACATTCTCCCAATCCTCTGCTGTATCATCCATGTGCTCTCTGGCAAACTTCAGACGGGCCTGGACATGCACTGGCTTCAGCAGCGGAACACGTCTGGCACTGCGGGATTTGATTCCCTGCCGTTGTAGTGTGTTACTGATGGTGACCTTTGTTACTTTGGTCCCAGCTCTCTGCAGGTCATTCACCAGGTCCCCCCGTGTGGTTCTGGGATCTTTGCTCACCGTTCTCATGATCATTTTGACCCCACGGGATGAGATCTTGCGTGGAGCCCCAGATCGAGGGAGATTATCAGTGGTCTTGTATGTCTTCCATTTTCTGATGATTGCTCCCACAGTTGATTTTTTCACACCAAGCTGCTTGCCTATTGTAGATTCACTCTTCCCAGTCTGGTGCAGGTCTACAATACTTTTCCTGGTGTCCTTCGAAAGCTCTTTGGTCTTGGCCATGGCGGAGTTTGGAGTCTGACTGTTTGAGGCTGTGGACAGGTGTCTTTCATACAGATGATGAGTTCAAACAGGTGCCATTCATACAGGTAACGAGTGGGGGACAGAAAAGCTTCTTACAGAAGACGTTACAGGTCTGTGAGAGCCAGAGATTTTCCTTGTTTGAGGTGACCAAATACTTATTTTCCACCCTAATTTACGAATAAATTCTTTACAAATCCTACCATGTGGATTCATGGATTTTTTTTTCACATTCTGTCTCTCACAGTTGAAGTGTACCTCTGGTGCAAATTACTGACCTCTGTCATCATTTTAGGTGGGGGAACTTGCACAATCGGTGGCTGACTAAATACTTTTTTGCCCCACTGTACAAGACTCAGCCATGAAGCCCCGCCTCTCAGCTCCTCCCAGTGACACAGGGTTGAAACTGAAAAGCAGAGAGAAAAAAGCAAAAAGATGCGTTAGGCTGTCTTTGTGCAATATGTTTAGTTCTACTTCCTCTGGGTCATTAGTTAGATTTAGTTCAGCCGTGTTCACACTGTTTCTAGTCATCGTCATTATCCAGTGTATTTAAGCCCTCAGTTTTCCTCGGTTCCTTGTCTCGCCATCATCAATTCCTCGTGTGTTTACAGTCTAGCTCAATTCAGTTCATCCTGTCTCAATAATAAACCTGTGAATCCTGCGTTTGGGTCAAATGCATCAAGGACAACAACCATCAGGTCCTCCGAGATCCGCCCACCATACTAAGGCATTGGAGCAACTACTTCTCGGAGATCAGTAACAAAGAATTCCCTCACCCTCCAATTATAAGCGCCGACCCAGTACCCGGACCAGTCCTGCCTACTACACCCGCTGAAGTGGAAACGGCCGTCAAGAAGATGAAAAATGGAAAAACAACTGGACCAGACGATATCCCAACCGAAGTCTGGAAGCTTCTCGGGCGACCGGGAATGGCCATCCTGACAGAACTGTTTAACAACATTGTCAGCACAGGGGAAGTCCCGAAGGCCTGGATGACCAGTATTACCACACCCATATGGAAGAACAAAGGGGATGTAGCTGAATGCTCAAATTATCGTCCTATTCGCCTACTATGTCACACGGTGAAAACATTCGAAAGAGTCATCCATGCACGTCTTCGGGAAATTGTCAATGTCACCCCCAACAATGCGGTTTTGTAAAGGGATGCGGAACAACTGACGCCATGCACGCCGCCTGCCTCCTGCTGGAGAAGCATAGGGAAAAGAACAAGACGGTACATATGGCCTTCCTAGACCTTGAAAAGGCTTTCGACAGGATACCCCATGACCTCATATGGCACTCCCTAAGATCGCATGGTGTCCCTGAGGCGAATGTCAAATGGATACAGCTCCTCTACGACAACGTCACCAGTTCAGTCCGATGCGGCGCTGGACTATCGCCTCCCTTCCCAGTTAGTGTTGGGATCCACCAAGGATCAGCTCTGTCACCCCTCCTCTTCATATGGACACCATCAGTTACCTCATCCATGGTCTCTCCTCTTTGCCGATGACGTATTCCTCACCAGCAAAGACAGAGAGGAGACCCAAACGACGACTCAACTCTGGAAGACCTGGCTCGATGAATATGGTATGCGGCTCAACACGAAAAAGACCGAATACCTGGAAGGAGGCCCCCAAACTGATGGCACCATCATAATTGACAACGAAGAGTTGAAGAAGACAGAAGAGTTCCGCTACTTGGGCTCAGTCATCACCTACGATGGAAATATCACCTCCGATGTCCGAGCACGAATAAATGCAGCATGGTTAAAATGGCGACAGGTCACTGGTGTCCTTAGCGACAGAAGAGTGCCAGATCAACTCAAGGGAAAAATCTACAAAACGGTGGTCCGCCCAGTAGCCCTGTATGGTTCCAGATGTTGGCCCGCGTTGACCACACATGAACAGGCTCTAAACACCATGGAGATGCGCATGCTCGATGGAGCCTGGGAATTACAAGAGGGGACCGTATTACGAACAAAGACATACGGAAGCAACTAGGCATAGCCCCAATTAAGGAAAAGATGCTTGAGTCCCGCCTGAGGTGGTATGGACACGTGATTCGAAGCGATGAGAACTCTGTAGCAAAAACAGCTATGAGGACCGACCCAGAAGGATGCCGGCCTCAAGGCAGACCGAAGAAACGGTGGATGGACAAAATTAAGGAGGAACTTAAAATCGTCAACGCGGACGCTGTACCAGCGGGAACAACGTATGAAGAAGAGTCCTGTGTTTGGGTCCTCTGTGTCCATCCCCCACACTTGGGGTGACAATTCCTAGTTAAGGTTTAAGGAATACTTGGCTCAACAGAGCTCTGATTTTGTCAGCATGGCTACAGTGCTGACAACAAACACGGGGTTGTTCCTGTTTTCTTTGATCAGTGACCTATCAGTCAGTAAGATGGCCTAGCCTTATGGAGGACTGTTTTTTATAACGTAACAAACTGTTTCTAGATTAGTGAAAAACACCATTTCCTCTCCAGCCTGTGTGTTACCTCATTTAAGGTGCATGTTTGAAAATCTGACTTATTTTTCAGAAGAGCCACAGTATTCAGGGTAGTGAGGATGAAACACTATTGATGAGATTACCGACCTCTGGGGAGTTTAGGTAGGTCTAGACTGTGCTGACACATGGCACTGAAGGAGATAACAGTGGACAGACAGTGTAATGAAATTCAATGTTTTCCAAATTTAATGGTGTCTTAAAAAGTGGTTAGACAAAAGAGGACTTGCTGTTTAATGTTCAGTTTCTTTGCTATATGTTGGGACAAGATCCAGAGTGTGATTAAGATGATGAATGTGATCATTTACATTCTGAGTTTAGCCAGCTGCCTCTAAAAACCGAGGTGTTGTTTTCGTTGTTTTCACATTGCATGAATGCTTAAATCATATACTAATCATAGTTATATAATAATGATTATTTTATTAGAACTGAGTAATACTAAATAACATAATATGAATAGTTTGAGAAATGAAGGCTAAGAGTCTGACTCTAATATAAATTCAAACTATCTGGGTCTTTGGATGATTAATAAGCTGGAGTAAAAGATTGCTGCTTCTCTGTTTGTTCTTCAAGGTTTCTGATTGTTAGGATGACTTGACCTGTTTAAACCATCCTGCTGTATGTAACCATGCAAAATTAGGCAAAATTAATCCAAATGTTAGTATGTTAATTATTAAATCATTAACTAACATGGATTTAGAAGAGCGATATCTCATGTTTAATAGTCCAGATTCAGTTGTTTATCCATTGGTGCTATATTAGAAGATGACCAGCTGGACTTTCTGAGCTACAGCCACAGAGCGATGGTGGCACAAGAGACAAAAGGTGGAGCTGTGGGTGGCAGAGTTGAAGCTGTTAAGGTTGATGTTAGTAGTGACCAGCATGAACAGGAGGACAAGTGAGTACGTTAGAGGGACGGCTCAGGGTGAGCTGGTTCGGCTCAGCCACGAGGCAGGACAGACTGCTGGATAGGAGGAGATGGAGGCAGGTGATCTGCTGTCGACAGAAAACAGACATTCTGATGAAATAAAAATAATTATTCACGAGTACCTTAGAAAAATCTGTATGTGTTAGGGTTTAAATATTTTGAAGACAGATAAAAGTTATTTGATGGGGGTAGGGGCAGAGAAGAGGAGAAGAGAAGAAATGCTATTCTTTAGAGAGTATTCCCACTGGGAATAATAGGTGCTGCACAGTGCCAGCACCAGACACTTCCCCGGAACGCGACAGTCAGCTTAATTGCAGCTTTTAGGATCATTACTGCTCCCATGTGAATGTCAAAATGGACAAGGCTAGTGGGCCTTTGACAAACAGGCAACCACCACCCACCGCTCTGCAGTCACAAGGGGCAGGCCCACAACTGAAGGAAAAATACAGGCCTTGTTTGTTGTCTTCTCTCCTTTAAAGCAAAGGGAAAAATACTACAGAATATATTCTGGAAAATAAAGTGCTGCCATGTTTCAAAAAGTCAGCATAGTGGTAATAATCTATCTCTTGTTTTGGAAAAGATACATCTAGAACAAAATAACGCATTTTTTTTAAATGTGTGTTCAAACAGAGCGTATGTCTATATGTAGACAGGCAGGTTTATATCTATGACTCTCTCATAAAAAGAACTTGTACATTACTGAAAGTTCAAGTAAATTCTTTTTATGAGTGTGTGTGTGTGTGTGTGTGTGTGTGTGTGTGTGTGTGTGTGTGTGTGTGTGTGTATACGAAAGCATGCTTTTTCTTTCTCTTTAAGACTTCTGACCTTTGCAGCCTCCAGTTGTCATGGCTGCGAATGGCTCATTACACATCCGCTAGTTGAGGAGGCTATTCATCATTCAAGAGCAGAAGCTTGTACCAAACTCAAGAGCTGCAGGGAAGTGCCTCTCAAAGAGCCTTGGCCTCGTCCCTACAATCATCCAATGAGGTCTTCCATTGAGGATGATTCCTCATAGTGTGGAATATAATGTAAAGTACTCCTTGTGAAAAAGCCCTGTCAAAAGTCTTTGCTTGTTATAATTCTGTCATTGATGCCTTACTAATGTTCTTCAGACGATGTTTGTCTTGGCAGTCGCTTTCTGTCTCTAAATTCAAATCCATCTTTCTATTGGGAAATAATATTGTAAAGTAAAACTTATAAGTTTGATTTTTTTTAAAAACACTCCACTTCCTCGTCCCTGAGAGATGATGTCTATTTCCTGATAACAAATGGAGAGGAGCTTTATTGCTGATCTCGAGGCACCACATGTAAGCTGGTAGCAAAGAGCACTGTTTGGAAGAATACAGTCCCTGTAACGGATCAGCTGAACAGGTTTTTACAACAGTAAACCCTGGAAATAAAACTGCACAGAGGAGATTTTAGCATCACTCTAAGACACAATCTTTTATGGTAAAATTCTGCAGCTTTAAAAAGGTAGAGATTAGTTTTATGTATGAGCTTAACTATTCATTAAAGACCACTGGATCCTGGATAACGCCATCCAGGTTCAGTATTTTGTTATTTAATATATAGTTAGTCAAGTCAGATCACCCCGGCCTTTGGGTCTTTAAGACATGTTTGTAGACCACTTGTATTCATCTGGGTTCACAGGCACTGGCTCTGGCCCTGTGGTGGTGGGACAGGCTCCACCCCCCTGTGATCCTGAATTGGGTAAGTGGAAGAGATGGATGCATGGATGGAAGTATCAAATGTATCAAGTGTTTCTAATGTATGTTGTTGGAGGAAAACTCCTCATTTGTTTCAAATTGGACAAATCCAGCGTTTTATTCTAGTCTATGTAGTAAACGACTGCTATCACATGCAGGATAGGCAGCCATGACGAGGTCAGTAGTTACGCCCAATAACATAATTTTTCAGTATTTTTGGTTCACTATTATAAATAAATATCATACATTTTTACATAAAGGAGCTTTGGATGCAGTCTCCATCGCACTGCACTCTGTCCTCTCACACCTGGACAACAACAACACCTACGCCAGAATGCTGTTTATAGACTTCAGTTCAGCATTCAATACAATCCACCCCTCACAACTCATCAGGAAACTGACAGACCTGGGTATCAGTTCCCTCATCTGCAAATGGTTACTGGACTTCCTGACCAACCGGCCCCAACATGTCCGGCTGGATAACCGCTGCTCATCTACACACACACACAAGGCTGTGTGATGAGCCCTTTCCTCTACTCCCTCTTCACCCACGACTGCAGACCTGCTGATGGTTCCAACACCATCATTAAGTTTGCAGATGACACCACGGTGATTGGCCTCATCAGTGACAACGATGAGGCCGCCTACAGGGAGGAGGTGGATCGTCTGGCTGAGTGGTGCGACAGAAACAACCTGCTGCTTAACACCGAGAAGACCAAGGAGCTCATCGTGGACTACAGGAGGAATGCTGACCCACATCCACCCATCCACATTAAGGGGACGGCTGTGGAGCGTGTGAGCAGCTTCAAGTTCCTGGGAGTCCACATCTCCGAGGATCTCACCTGGACGACCAACTGCTCCAAGCTGGTCAAGAAGGCTCACCAGCGCCTCTTCTTCTTGAGGACTCTGAGGAAGAACCACCTGTCCTCAGACATCCTGGTGAACTTCTATCGTTGCACCATCGAGAGCATCCTGACCAACTGTATAACAGTCTGGTACGGGAACTGCTCTGCCTCGGACCGGAAGGCGTTGCAGAGGGTCGTGAAAACTGCCCAGCGCATCGCCGGAGCACCACTTCCTGCCATAAAGGACATCTACAGGAAGCGGTGTCTGAAAAGGGCTGGGAAAATCATCAAAGACCCCAGTCACCCATCACATGGACTCTTCACCCTCCTGCCCTCTGGGAGGCGCTACAGGAGCCTCCGGACTAAGACCACCAGGTACCGGAACAGCTTCTTCCCCACAGCTGTCAGACTCCTGAACTCTGCCTCCTGACATCTGACCCACGTTAACATATGGACTGGACATACACACACCCACAATGGACAACTGTACCCTCAAACACACAATAATAACATGGACTGAACCACCACTCACAACCACTAGCACTTTATATAGCCTCTGTAGAAACTATCTACACCCTCACTTATCTTAACTGCAC
>NC_141355.1:1186647-1294147 GCF_057382095.1 Aulonocara sp. 'chitande type north' Nkhata Bay | reverse complement strand
TGAGCGTGTGTGAGCGTGTGTGAGTGTGTGTGAGTGTGTGAGCGTGCGTGAGTGTGTGTGAGTGTGTGTGAGTGTGTGTCCTGTGTGTGTGAGAGTGTGTGAGTGTGTGTGAGTGTGTGTGAGTGTGTGTCCTGTGTGTGTGAGAGTGTGTGAGTGTGTGTGAGTGTGTGTGAGAGTGTGTGAGAGTGTGTGAGTGTGTGTGAGTGTGTGTCCTGTGTGTGTGAGAGTGTGTGAGAGTGTGTGAGTGTGTGTGAGTGTGTGTCCTGTGTGTGTGAGAGTGTGTGAGAGTGTGTGAGTGTGTGTGAGTGTGTGTGAGTGTGTGTCCTGTGTGTGTGAGAGTGTGTGAGAGTGTGTGAGTGTGTGTGAGTGTGTGTCCTGTGTGTGTGAGAGTGTGTGAGTGTGTGTGAGCGTGTGTCCTGTGTGTGTGAGTGTGTGAGTGTGTGTGAGTGTGTGTGAGTGTGTGTGAGTGTGTGAGCGTGCGTGAGTGTGTGTGAGTGTGTGTGAGTGTGTGTCCTGTGTGTGTGAGAGTGTGTGAGTGTGTGTGAGTGTGTGTGAGTGTGTGTCCTGTGTGTGTGAGAGTGTGTGAGTGTGTGTGAGTGTGTGTGAGAGTGTGTGAGAGTGTGTGAGTGTGTGTGAGTGTGTGTCCTGTGTGTGTGAGAGTGTGTGAGTGTGTGTGAGTGTGTGTCCTGTGTGTGTGAGTGTGTGAGTGTGTGTGAGTGTGTGTGAGTGTGTGTGAGTGTGTGTCCTGTGTGTGTGAGAGTGTGTGAGTGTGTGTGAGTGTGTGTCCTGTGTGTCCTGTGTGTGTGCGTGAGTGTGAGAGTGTGAGCGTGTGTGTGTGTGTGTGTGCGTGAGCGTGAGTGTGAGAGTGTGAGCGTGTGTGTGTGCAAGTGTGTGTGAGTGTGTGTGAGTGTGTGTGAGTGTGTGTGTGTGTGCGGGCGAAAAAGATATCAATTAAAAAAATTTAAAATAGATTAAAATTAATAAAGCGAAGGTACAAACAAAAACAAACAAGATTATACAACAAGTAAAAATCTGTATCAAAGCGAGTAATCAGAATACTTTAATAATCCTGAAGGAAATTAGGGCCAGTTAAGCGACATGACATCACCAACATGGCGACTGAAATAACACCTGTAAATCAACTAAACTGGCACATTTTCCAGGAAGAGGTGCAATGTGCCTGAAGTTGCGATCCAGGTAAACATATATTCTGCTCATGTCAGAGCATAGCTCCGGCTCTGGAGCCAGCTTCCTGGAGAGGAGCTGCACTCTGTTCCAACCTGGAAAGGTCCCTGCTGAGAGGCAGTGGGCAGGGATACTCATGTGCCTCTGGTTGCTGCCTGTAGGACGATCTGATATCCTCGTGTTGTTTCCTCGTCATCATAAATAATGTTGTTCCAGGTTCAGCATTGCAAGTGACCAATCACCTTCTGCTGACGTCATCCGCGACCTTGAAAAAAACAAACGCCTTAAAAAAATGTACTTCACTTGCGAGAAGAGAAAGCGCCTCTGTAAGGACAATATAATGCTTACCGTTTATTAAGGAAAGTATCCTGAAATGCAAAGAATTCAAGTCCCTGGATCGGCGGACAGGAGCGGTTTCTCTTTTCGCAAGTGAAGTTGATTTTTTTAAGGTGGTATTTTTCAAAGGCATAAAAGGGGGACGTCACAACAATGTGATTGGTCACTTACAACATTTATTATGATGATGTGGGAACAACACCAACACGAGGATATCAGATCATCCATCAGGGACCACAGGAAGGGAAGATGGTACCTATACTGTGAATAGTGGGAGTGGGGTGCTGTTGACTTCAAGTGTCAGGCGATGGAAGTGATACCTAGAGGATCTCCACCATCCCAGCTTCCACAGAGGAAGCACAGCCTGGGGACAAGAGAGATAACTCACAGACTGGAGCAGCGAGGGATTGAACCTTCTGATTAGTAGACCGCTCTGCCTTCTTAGCTACAGCCACTTTTGAGGTCACTGATGTAATTAAAGAAGTCCTTGGTGGCAGGGCCCTCAGTGTGGTTAAGATTACCTCTGATTACCTTAAGTCTCTGGATATTATGGTGCTGACTCACACCTGCAACATTGGCTGCAGATCTGGAGTTGTGCCTCTGAATTAAAAAAGGGTGTGCTCCAGTCACAGCAGGATCACACAGCTCAGCCTCTCTGGACGGTCCGTGCCAGTGTACAGGAGAGGACAGTCCATCTGGAAGTCAAACCTCAGATTCTGTCCTGGTTGCAACACTTTGGAACATATCTTTATCTTCTAGATAAATGTGCGTGGAAGTTTGCCCAACCAGTCTACATGTGTTTTGTGGACTTGGAAAAGGCAAGTTCAGTCAAGGAACTGCACCGCCATGTTGGCGATCTGCTACATGGTATAGAAAAGATTTGGCCTGATCCCTGTATTAGACTACTGTGCCTGGTAAAACACTTAGGGTTAGGCCTTCCACTCACAAGTCTGGGATGGCTGAGTACACGTGCTTGGGTCACAAACTGGCAGTGCACTCAGATGTAGTGGCCTCTTTGGCAACAATAGGTGCTAGGTGTTCAGTTAATGCACTATGTGCGAGGACTGTACTGAAGCCCAGTATGGGCACAAGCAAGTTGTACCTATGACCACACTGTTAACAGGGAAGTTACACAGCTTAGGTATACTAATCAAACCGAGGCCTGCTTCTGCATGTAGAGTGAACATGCTGAAAGCAGTGTGACAGCTGGAAGGTTGTCAAGCAAAGGCTCACTACACTACTTTAATCCTCTAGATCCATTGTCTTTACTCCTGACCAGCGTACATTCTTTGGAAAATCAACTGGACTACCCCAGACTTCATCAGACCGCACGGACTGAAGCAAGGACCTGGTGTGTGTTTATCTTCAATCAAACATGGCTGTACGGCATCCGTGACACAGACATCCAGCTACAGGTCGAACACCATTTACGTGTATCCAGATTCAGATAAAAAGTCTCATTGCACTTGAACGAGACCTGGCCAGTAGCCCATACAGGAGCACGGCAACACTGGGCGAGACGTGTAAGAGCACACTGTGGACCATGTCCAGGGAAGCAGCCACCGGCACAGCTGCCTGGAGGAATGTGAGAGGGAAGAATAAGGAAGTCCATCAGAGACATAACTGTAGTCTACCTGAGGTCCGTACCCTCCACAGAGCAAAGTGTGCTGTCCTCCAGTAAGGACACAAAAGGCCTGTGAGATCTCACTCTCCCACTTTCCCAGTGATGTAAAAGTCAACGGTGAATTTCCTTAATGACTATCCCCCCTAGTCCTGGTCATGGGACGTACTACTACTAATGACACCTTCTCCTACACTTGCACTCCACCTTATCAAACTTGTCAGATAAGGACACATGCATCAGATTCCCTTGAATCACTTCCAGTTCAGCATTTAATACAATCATCCCCCAACAGCGAATGAGTCTTGATGTGAGGCTTCAACATCCCAATGAGTCATTGGATTCTAGACATCCTCACAGAGGCCTCAGTCAGTGCTCGCTGGCAGCAGAACCTCGGACACGACTATGATAAACACAGGAGCCCTGACAGCCCTCTGCTGTCCGTGCTGCTCATCCATGAAAGCACATCTGAATCCAACCTCCTGGTACAGAGGGCTGAGGACAGAACTGTAGTGGGCCTCATCAGAAACCCAATGAAGCCCTTTACAGAGGGAGGTGATACAGTAACAGTCTGTCTCTTAATGCAGACCACACCAAGGAAACTGTAACAGACTGGCCACCCTGCCTGCTCATCAGGGGCTCTGAAGAGTCAAAGGCACCAAGTTCTTTATTGTGCTCCTCTCTGATGGTCTGCCAGCACTAGTTCTGTCGTAAGAAGACGCAGTAGTGCGGCTCTTCTTGTGGAAAACAAACTTCTTGTGGATGCACCGTCTACATCACTGTGTACTTTGGGAGCTGCACAGTGCAGTCCAGGTGAGATCAGCTGAGAGGATTATGGGGGTCCCCCACCCCTGCCAATGCATCACAGAGCCACTGCTGTTTTGAAGGACTCCGCCCACTCCACACACAGCGTGTTTGACCCTCTGCCATCAGACCTTGATCTATACAGAGCAGTATTCCATTCAGCTGCAGAGACTGTATAATGAAAATAATATTCACTTGACCTGACTCTATATTTATAGTCTTTCCTGTAAGAAATGACTGATCAAATATACAGATTCATGTTGTCTGAGGTGAATCGGAGGTAAGGTTAGAAGTCAGCTACTGTAAAGGACAATCATTCATTGATAATAACTGTCTGATGATGCAGCTTCAGAGTTTAATCACCTGTGGAAGGCTTCACGTCAGGTGTCTCAGTGGACAGTATACAAAGTTAGCACAAAGAGCAAATAGTTTGACTGTGTAGATACGTGGAATAAAAAACCATTTCTCTGAGTCAGAAATCATTAATGCATTGCAGTCCCGGCTCACTGGCTCCTTAAAGTAAGGACTAAGGTGCACCTGTTTAAATTTTAATATGACCTATCTGTTCTGGACATCAGCCAGCTGGAGTAAAGTAGAATATGATATTTCCACACATTTTCAGTCAATAATCTGGGTTAGGAGTGAGGGTTTTTTCTTTTTGAAATGTATTACAGACAAGATTTTTTAATGTCCAACATCTATATTGATACCACAAAATGTAGTATCTGATAATACAGTCACAATCTGATACTGTTACTGTTGCATTTATTGGCAACATTCTTCAAACGTCGTCTCTGTTTCTTTGTGTGAGCACAGTTGGGAAAAAATATTGCAACAAAATATCATCAGTATTGTTTATTGTGCATTGAATACATTCAGGCACTCTGAGTGTTTGACCTGCTAGCATTTTGGTAAGTTTTAGTGGGGGAACCAAGCCCCCCCCTCACCTGTTTACCCCACAACATTCAAGTTTATGAACTAATTATTTTTGTAGTAAAACGGGCGTATTATTATTATTCAGGACAGAAGGCTCAGACCAGTGTGACGTATCGTTGGTTGACTGATTAATACTATCCTGGGATACCAGTAAAAGCATGGTTATCTCTCATGCTGCGGGCCTGGAGATCAATGACGGGTCACAGAGCTGGGTCACATTCTCAGTTAGAGACTTGACCGAGTCCCGTAGCGAGGCGTTGTCAGCAGCGAGTGTTTCCACCTGCTGCTGGCTGAGTTCCAGGGATTCCCTCAGGGATTGAAATTCCTGGTGAAATTAAAAGTTACAAACATAATGTGATGCATTCGAAATGACACTCTTGTGTGTCCCAGCTTATGACACATGTTTGCTACAGGTCGCTCTGTCATGGTCCTGGGTCATTGATCAAGTAATTTGAATTTCTGGTCTGCTTCTTTTGTAATATCAGTAACGTGCTAATGTTCTTTGTCTGTTTGTAGCCTTTTTGTATTACCATTTGTCTTCTTTTGTAAACCCTTTCTGTCTTTGTAGTTGTGTCCCGTTGTCAGTTTGGTCCCTCTGTGTTTCATCCTTTGTCTCCCTGTCAGTCACGTCTCACTGTCCATTTATCTCCAGTCCCTGAGTGAAGTTCACATCTCTCAGGTCTCAGTGTGTGTGTTACTTCCTGTTTTATTTTGGACCGTCCCTCGTCTTGTTTGTGCTGTGCAGCTTCTGTCCTAATGCTGTCTGCGTCTCCCTCTGTTCGTTGTTGCCTCCATCTGTCTGTTTGACATGTATTTTGCTCCTGCTCTGTATTTTTATTGTTCTGTTTGCTCCACCTGTTGTTATAGTTTCGACTTTACTTCTAATACTTTTTGTCTTGTAGCAGGTCCAGTGATTTCCACTGATGTACTGACCATGGGACCAGCTTACTTTCTGTATATTTTAAGTGAAACATGGAAGTGTGCAGCAAAATGTTCTGAAATATTTTCAAATAAGTGCAAACTAAATGTTAACGTTACAGTAATGTTCTGCCTTGTCTCTGCTCGTCTTTTCATAGTTTGACATGCCATTTTTATGTCTTGCTTTCTGACACAAAACAAATTTAAAAACACGTAAATCCCAGTCAGATGGCTTCTTGTGGCACTGGTGTCTGCCCTGATCACTGGCTTTGTGTTCCCTTGGTTTCTGAGATCCTATCTGTGTGATGACTACAGTCTCTCTAAAGCCCTGCAGATCCACATAAACAGTGAACTGCTGATGAAGATGGCCTAACTCTTATTTTATTAGCATGCAGACCTCATTGATGATTAATAAAAACATTAAAAAGAAGGCAAGTTATTCCTATAGTGCAAATTTCAGCAACCATTATGTTAAGGCACTTTCTATCGCATGTCAAAAACCTTACAGTATTAAAGAGAAAACCCACAGATCAGATCATCGCCACTAACAAGCAAAACGCTCCCTTTAACCAGGAAGGAATGTGTTTAAAGGGTCAAACCAGTAGTTGTTGCTAAAAGTAGAATGGGAGGCAGAGCCTTCAGTTTTCAGGCCCCTCTTCTGTGGAACCAGCTTCCAGTTTGGATTCAGGAGACAGACACTATCTCTACTTTCAAGATTAGGCTTCAAACTTTCCTTTTTGCTAAAGCATATAGTTAGGGCTGGACCAGGTGACCCTGAATCCTCCCTTAGTTATGCTGGTTCTGCCAGAGCTTCCTTCCTGTTGAAAGGAAGCTTTTCTTTCCCACAGTCCTCGTTCACAGGAGGTGGTGTGACTGTTAGGATTTCTTCCTAATGTTTTAGAGTCTTGATTTTACAATGTAAAGTGACCTGAGGCGACTGTTGTTGTGAATTGTTGCTATATAAATTGACCTGAATGCAGCTGAAGGCGTCCTACATATTTGTGTACTTGCTGGTGTATTCCAGTCTCTGTGGTATAATGTTGTGATCGCTGGTATGGAACGCTGCACTGAAGTCTAACAGGACAAGCACAGGAATGAGTCCACTGTTAGAGGATCAGTTTTAGAGCAAATGACAACAAGTGAACAGTAAGTTACAACTACCTCTAAAATCATGAATACAGATCAGTTACATGAGACATCGGTTATTATTCCATCCGTCGTGTTACTGGAAATGCCCAAAGACACTTCGTGCATATCTGCTGGATTCAGACGTGTTGAGAAAGTTTGATTCCCTCTGGCTGAGCAGGGCGCGCCAAAACAGTTTGGTTCTTAACCAGCGTACTTCTGTGTGATACACAGAACATGAACTTTCCAGTGAGCCCAACCTGAGATTTTAGATTCAATATTTTTAGATATTTTCGATTCAAATATCAAATAGTATTTTATTTATTTTAAAAGGCCTCTTCAGCTGACTTTCATGTGTTTTTTTTAGTTTTACACATTGGAGTTAGAGGCAATACTTGAATATGAATATCTAAAAACAATTAAAAATGGAAAACTGAACATTTCATTTCTCTTTCTTACTATCACATTAAATCAGGATGAGTAATTTAGGACAGATACTTTACATTGTTAGTCTTAGTATTGGTTTGTTAAAATATAAAATCCTGTGAAGTGAATATTTATGTACACTCAAAATAATTTAAAAAAACTGTTTAACATGAAGAAAATGTCACGTTCACTCTACGTTTGAGCTGTGGATTCCAGCAGATTTTAATGTGTGAGAAAGGTGGTCGGTACCTGGGTTCATAGAATATTTTATATATTAAGCATTTAATGTCTTTCACAGAATTTTATATATATATATTAAAATATATATATATTTATATACATATATATACATCTCTTCTAACTTTGCACCATTAAATGTTTGTGGAAATCAGAGACCATGTAGTCAAAGTGTTGATTTGACAAAGAATTAAATAAATATTGACCAAATTATTTTCTTAGTTATGATTAGAGTACCCTCTGCATACTCCAGTTTAGACTATCTACTGCTTTTTTTTTATTTGTAGTACAACTTGTGGTATTTACACAACCCAGCATGAACTTTGAATGAAAATACCATGTTTGTAACTTTTATAACTAAGAATTCGATGTTAAAATGAAATATATATTTTCTTTTGCACCATTCACACACTGTCACTTTGTGTCTTTTGCGATGTGAAGTTTTGTATTTAGTGTGCACTCCAATATTGGGCAGCTTGATTTTGTTTCTTCATAACTAGTCAGTGTTTAGACATTGTTAATGCATTTGCCCCAAACTACCGGTCCTGGAACAAAAGGCAAGAGAAGAATTCTGTATTTTATCTTTAATAGTTTTTGAGACTTTGATGTTCAGAGCTGCATTTGCAGACCATTTTCCAAAAAAAGCATATATCTTGAAAAGTATTTGAGATATGATGCTAACATTTCACAGCAATTTATTCAGACTCTGGACCATAAAACATTTGGGCAAACTGACGAGGGTTCAGCTGAATAAATGTTATACAATTTTGATGATTTTAGATGGAAGGACTCAGTTCTCCAAAATGACAAATATGCACATATTTAACAAAAATATTTTCTGAGTTGTGTTAATGCCAGAATTTTATGCAATTTGGATAATAAGTGACAGCGTTATGTTGAAAACACATATTAAATATACAGATGTAGGTTTCTGTCATTAAAGAAAACGTGGCATCAGCTCCTTAAAGCCTGTGACCAGTCGTTCTGTCAGACTTCCTATTTCTTCTAACCTTGGTGCCTCTGAGAGGTCAGGCGCCACATTTCTGGGAGGGTTAGTTCCCTTGCTCATTTCCCATGCCAATTCAATGTGGTCTCATCCAGAGGCCAGCAATTATTTCCCTCAGCCTGCCCAAGGTACACTGCTGCTTTTGTTCCTCGTCAGCTCTGAATACGGTCCCTGAGCCAGACAAACCTGTAGAGTACGTTATCACAAGTCTTTGTGCTGGTGCTTAGCTTCCCCTCTATCTGCTCTATCTCTACCCACTGCAAACATAGCAGCTCTTTAAAAAAAACCACTTTATTATATGTAAAACTCTTACCATCTGCCATTTGTGGTCAAATTGAAATATGACTCTGGTGTTTGAGGCAAAGCTTTTCTTTAGTCTGAACAAAGCTAATGACTCAGAAAATGTGCTGAATAATTACTGTGCATGTAAGGTATAGACTGAGCGTTTCTATTATGTTCTGGGCTGTCAGAGTTTGACGAGAACATGCCTGGTGTTCATGTGAATACAGTCTGGCACAACCAAAGATGGGAGGTGAGAAAGACATCACAGGAACGTATGGGTGTTTAACCATGATAACTGTCTTTTACACATGCTGCTGAAGACTCCCAAACTCAGCAAGGTGATGTTTCCAAATCGCCATCAAGCCAAAGCAATAACCACATAAACAGTCACTCTACTCAGATGACACAGAGCATGGAAGCTGCTGTGGTTGGCAGCTGCTACAACATTATTCTTAATTTGATTTTGGGAATTATTGCTACATTTGAGTTGAAAATGCTCGATCAGTAATGCAGAGTAAAATGCAAAATGATCAAGAAAACCATCCTGTAACTTGGCTTTTCTGTTCACTGCCATCCCTGTAATAACAGCTTGGACTTTTAATCATATACTGTACGTCCCAGCTATGAAGGACAGAACCGCATTTTAATATGCACGAATTACAACCTGCATTGGAGGTTAATGCTTTTGCAGTACAGTATTTGTATTGTAAAAGCTGGATACTGATGATTCAGGGCACGGGCATCTTTTCTCTGACAATAGTAAACAATGTTGTGTTGTAAAGTTTGTCTTCTTCTGTTTTTCATTAAACCTCCTGACTCAGTGAGATTTTATTGTAAAAAGCATTCAGACAGCCCTGCTGACGCTGCGGAGCACCACTTTACATTTCAGAGCAACCTGCATTTAAAAAGAATTAGCTTTCTCTCATTCACAAATTTAGACACATATGTAATTATTATTAGAAATTAGTGAAATCATTCAAATATTAAATATATCGTTTCTAAATCATAACATTAGCCGTTAGGACAAAATGCTGATTCCTGTTTTTTAGATGTTACATTTCTTACAGTGTTTTGGGTTTGTTTGTTTGTTTGTTTCTTTGTTTGTTTGTTTGTTTGTTTGTTTGTTTGTTTGTTTGTTTGTTTGTTTTTGTTCAAAAACAAATCCATACATTTTAATGTCAAACAGAAAACAATGAGTGTCTGTATAATCCAGACAAGTCGATATTGTTTGCTATGAGCACCCCGCACCGCAGCCATGCAGTCACACATTCCCATACACCAAATAATAAACTCAAACACTGTTTAAAACCTGCACTTTGATCCACACTGAAACATTATAGAACAGCGATGTTCACAAAACCCTGAGACTGCTTTGGACATTTGTCCAAATACTGAAAGCTTAAATTCACGGCACGCACCGTGTGCGTTTGTGGGTTCTGTCACCTTCTTTTTGACTCGGTTATTTAATGGCAAAGGGAATAGTAAGAATAGCTTTAGTGTTTTTAATTTGGACTTTTCTTAAAACAAGTAGAATTTTTTCTGTTGCGGCCACGTTATGGCACCGTGTGCAGTGCCGAGTGTGGCCGTGTCTCTTAAAACGTAATCCAGCTGTGCGTACAAATGAAGATCCACGCGGCACATTTTAGACGGAAGAAGATTTTAAAGGTCGGGCGTTTTGTTAGGCTGGAGATGTTTAGCGGTGCACTTTGCGCTGCAGCAGGTAGCAGAGTATACGTAACCTGACACAGCATCTGCACTAACATGACACCCAATTAACCACAGTCTACCCATCCAGGCATTTAACCAGAGCTGATGTGTGTCCGCTCACAGAGAAACACGCGTCAGACGTGCAGGTAAACTCCTTATTGTCATTTTGTTTGTTGATTCCGACAAACAAGCGACAGACCAAACGCCTTGGGGTTTTCTTTCTTTCTTTTTTTTTTACTTCAGTTAAGAAAGTTACACAAAAGGTGGCAAGTTTGTTGACAATAAATAATAAATAATCTTGCTGCACGGGAACAAACAAAACATTTCCTTCCGGAGCTAACAGTATTTTTTAAGTTATTATTAATTTACACATCTTTGGGGAAGAAAAAAAATGTTGGACGGACACTAACTCGCACAAATGTCCCACGAAGCTTGTGGCAAAATAGAGGTATACCTTGTTGCAAATGCTTTAGTACTTGGGTCTTTAAGAAAATCATGTAGTTAATGGAGAACCCCCGCCCACACCCCACACAGTCATTTATTATATGACGAGGTGCGTGTGTCGAATTAAAAAAACAAAACAAAACACAGTTTCTATTGAAAGTCGCGTGCGGCATGTCGCGAGTACAGAGAATCTCGAGCTCTCTCCTCGCCGCCGGGTCCCGTTCATCGGTGAAGCCAGCTTCATGCCTTCTCTGTTTGGCAAACGGGCAGCACCGACCGACCGCGAGGACTCGTCGCGTTATCTCCTCTGGACGTTAGAATGTGTGACTGTGGTAAATCCCATGATTGTCTTCACAGTGTCAAAATACAACCAGGGGGTTGCTTGGTGCAGTCGAGAAGGGTGATATGAAAGGGGCTGTGTGTGTCTGTCCACGCAGCGCCGGCTCAGGCCTCGATGGGGCTGGAGACCATGCTGTTCGGCGTATCTGGAAGCTGAGACGACATAGACGCTACTTCGCTGCCCGTCGAGTTCGAACCCGGTCCTCCCTCCGAGAAACTCACCTGCAGAGCACATTAAGCGAACCTTTAAAAGCACAGCTGAAACTTTTACACGTGCACACTAAAAGGCCTTGGATTACATCTACTCATGGGCAGGTCAGTGCTGCTGCTCAGGGACGCAGTTCAGCCTGTGTGTCAGCAAAGTTTCCAAAGGAAATCCGTCCGTCAACGTCACTGCAACCATCGACGTCATAATAATAATAATGATGATGATAATAATAATAATAATAATAGATTTGTAGTCTACTGCTTTACAATTGCGCGATAGAAGAAGCGGAACGAGGATGGCATGGTGTTCGCTTTTACAGGTATTTGAAAGTCTGTTAATTTGAGAGTAAACGGAACCAAACGGGAAAAACACAAAATGCTTTAATTTTATTTAGAAAGCTGGTTTACATCGTCCGGGTGCGCTGCACGTGTCTTTGCCGTGTGTGGCCGGTGTGGAGAACAAACACTGCTGGTCTTTCGGGTTACCCACAGCCTCGTGTCTGTGCGCTTAAGCGCATCTGACCATATTCCCTCGAAATTTTACATACTTGAAATAAACGTAGAAAACGTAGCGTCAGTGGTCACAGTGGTTATGTGTCCATGCTAATTCAATATTCTTCAACAGATTAAGAATTATATATATATCTATATCTATAGATAGATAGATAGATAGATAGATAGATAGATAGATAGATAGATAGATAGATAGATAGATAGATAGATAGATAGATAGATAGATAGATAGATAGATAGATAGATAAGGGACTTAGCAGTGCTCGCAAACGACACACACTATTAAAAAAAACAAAAAGTTGTTCAGAGCAGCTGCTGAATGTCCTCAAAAACTGAAATCACAGCACTTTTGATATCAGCAGTGTGTTAATGTCTGAGCGCGAACCAGGAAATCACGAACCAGTTGTTGGAAAGCAGGCTGGTCGATGTCGCTCTGCAGCGCGAAGTCGCTGAGCACCTTCCAGGGCGGCTGGTAGCTCTGCACCTCCACCGGGTTGGCTTGGATGCCTCCGTCGTGCCGCTCCGGGCTGGCTGCCACCATCGGGGTTCCCGTCATTCCCTGGATGTTCTGCAAGAAACGGAAGCATCCTGCTCAGCACCACGCACAGTTACTGGGAGAATTACACGCGAGGGGGTGTTGCCGTGTAAACTCACGTGCACGATTGCTCAATCAGCAGAACAATCAATCACATTATGTCCGTATTTCACATAAATATAGACGTGTGTGTGTGTGTGTGTGTGTGTGTGTGTGTGTGTGTGTGTGTGTGTGTGTGTGTGTGTGTGTGTGTGTGTGTGTGTGTGCATGCTTGACCTCAGAGCCCGGGTGAGCTCGTGCACAGTCCTTCTTGCCTGTCACGGAACTTCTGATTTGAACTTGATGAATAAATCTGCTTTTCTGGGACTGACACCTTGATTAATGACGGAAGCAGCCTGCCGACCACGGTGCCACATCACGGGCCTCTTTGATACACGGGGTGTCAGTGGATCGTGTGTGATCGGGTGTGTGGGCTGGTGATCGCGTTAAGCACCTACCGTCTTGTCGCTGGACTGCTGCTGTTGTAGCTGCTTCATGAGTTGGCTTCTCTTCTTGTCTTTGCATCGCTTATTCTGGAACCAGACCCGGATCACTCGCGGGCTGAGGCCGGTCATCTCCACCAGTTGTTCCTTCATTAGAGCGTCGGGCCTCGGGTTGGCGTTGTAGCAGGTCCGCAGCGTGTGCAGCTGCTTCTCGTTCAGCACCGTCCGGACCCGGGTGGTCTTCTCGGGCTGTTTATGTACGTGAGGCCGCAGAGCGGGCTGACGGGCAGAGATTGGTTCTGCTATGGAAAAAAGTGAAAAACATCTGATCAAATGAAACACGTAGACTCCAAACACGGACACGCGAGCGGACTCCCTTTAATTCCTCTCCACACACGTATGCTTCTTCCACAATTTTGTGAATTCTGAATCTCTTTCAGCATCTTGTAGAAATGTTTTTGACTTGGTAACATTAAAAAACGCGCGGCTGTGGTCCCTGAGCACCAGAGAACCTCAGAACTGCGCTCACACATCCAGAGAAAAGCTGGCCTTTGGAAAAGACGCTTTTTCGTTATTTAATTAGCTTCCGGTCTCATTCAATATTCGATTAATATGTGGAAGAACACTCTGACATATCGGAACCAAAGCCATTATTTGTTACAGCAGGAATGGAGCAGGCTGCCCAAAGCCATTAAAACATTGATAGGAATAACCAAAACTATGAGAAGGACCAGCAGCCGTGTTTACTGATCCCCTCCAACAAGAATAATTGGACTTTTTCGGACAGAAGCGCACCTCAGGCCTTTCTCTAATCCTCCCACAGTCTGCAGAAAACAAGTTACACCAGCCAAAAGCATGAGCAGACAACAGGTCCACTAAAATAAGGCCAACAAACCAAATATGACAGCAGAACACTTCCACTCTCTGTGGCAGGAGGGACACGTTCCCCTCGATGGAAACGCGTTAAACACAGATCAAACATGGGCAGTAAATCCCTCTGATATCGCAGCCTGCGTTTGACAGATTTGAAGCACAAGAAACGAAATGTCTTTCATTTTTAAGGACTACAAAAATAAAATAAAAATACAGGAAACACCAAGTCAGCGTTGAACACACCGTGTGAGCTGAAGTGCCGGTCTGCAGCAGCAGCAGTCCTACCTGCCATCTGCAGCGGTCTGGCGGGGTGCAGGGGGCTCAGCGGGTCCCCGGGGCCCAGGCTGGCCCGTTCCACAACATCGTGGTCTGCTCGACAGAAGAGCCCGTCTTCTCGCAAAGCAAATTCGTCCCCCGGGATGAGCTGCCGACTGCAGGCCACGCAGCGGAAACACTCAATGTGGTAGACCTTGGAACGGGCCCTCATAACGAAGTCGTTCTTGCTGAAGCCGATGTTGCATTTAGCGCATTTAATCCCGTATAACCTGCGAGGCACACACATGCAGGGCTGGTCATTCACACGGCACACAGCTCGGCCACTACACACTGATGATGATGATAATAATAATAATAATAATAATAATAATAATAATAATAATAATAATAATAATAATAATAATAATAATAATAATAATGGTTTAATATTTACTTATTTGTAATAATTACAAAACGCCCGAGATGTCCACATTTTAATTTAAATTATTATTATTATTATTATTATTATTATTATTATTATTATTATTATTATTGCTGCTGTTGTGATTATTATTATTACAAATATAATTAAATAAAACTATGAACTTGTAAATGAGCTTGGTGAAGTTGAACAGGAATTGTGAGAGTGAGCTGTCTGCTGTCTGCACAGAAACGTCCTGCGGGTTCTCGCTCTGTGTGATTTTTCAGACTTTGCTCCGGAGTATCCTGCGACCTTGAGTTGTGGTCTGGATGAATTATATTGTTCCAGAACGTTAAACCACGTCTTATCGCCGCATTACGAAATGCTGGCGCTACTTTCTACATAAGCTGCTGTATCAAGTAACTGTGATTCTGACACGTCAAATGAAATGTGCCCGGTGACAAAGGGACTCCAGGGAGAGTAAACGAGTCCGCATCATCTCAACTTGATCTTGTAAATATCAAAACAACATAATTCCAATTTTCGAGCTGCTCCAGTTCTTCGTCCCGTCCCGTCCCGTCCCGGCCGTCCTACCTGATGTAGTCCCGTTTACAGTAAGTCTTTCCATCCCTGACGAAGCACGTGCAGGACTCGTCCAGGTACTGGCTGCACTCGGCACACTTGAGACAGGCGGCGTGCCATTCAAGGTCCGGAGAGACCCGCAAGATATACTGGTCGTGGATCTGGTTTCCGCAGCCCACGCACAGAGACACCAACCGCTTCTCTGGAAGGGCAACAACATAAGAACACATGAAACACTCTTTAGCACACCAATTATTATTATTATTATTATTATTATTATTATTATTATTATTATTATTATTATTATTATTATTATTATTATTATTATTATCATCAAGACTACTATATAGGAGGTAACACAGCTTTCATATAAATATATATAAATATATATATATATATATATGCGTGTGTGTGTGTGCCGAGTTTAATAGGGGAAAGTCATATACTGTGTTTGCGGAGATCACCACGTAACCAAGTCAACTCTTAGTTCTGAAGAATTAAGTTCCAGCATGGATCCAACATCGAACACATGTCTTACTTTTCGGCGGGTCCCCCATGTCTCCCATGTCCACAAAGTAAGGCGACGTTAGGTCCACTGTCACAGCGGGCTGCGGAGCCTGGAAGCCTGGGTAAGTCCTCCGCTGCCGGGCTGCCGGACCAGGAGCTGCACTGTCCGGCTCGGATAGGGAGTGTGTGTACGTGTGTGTTTCCAGTGTGTGTGCAACTCTGACAAGCGACGGGGCTGACGTAGGACATCAGCACGTCATCTGCATGAGCAGCTGATTGGCTCTGCAGACCCTGACCAGCACACACACACACACACACACACACACACACACACACACACACACACACACACACACACACACACACACACACACACACTGGCACACTTATTGCTGCATATCAATTGTTTCTCAGCTTTGCTTTGCCCTCTTCTGATCTGTTCATTTTCTCTCATTTTATTCTAGTTTGCAGCAAAGCTGCTTATTGTTCATATAGCTAATCGTTACGGTATATTATTTCAGTAAAGGAAAGCCTCACATCACTGTTACCGTCTCTGTGATGGAACATATAGCAGGCCACAGCGAAAAATCGCCGGGCGCGCACTGTTGAATACGCTCATAGATTTAAAGCGATTATCAGTGTGCAGTTAGATCCACAATTATATTGCACCTCGTGGGAGATATGTATATAGAATATGTCTGTCTAACTGTCCGTGGGCTGTCTGTGCTGTTAACACAACTGTACGTGGGCGTAAACTTTCTTTTCTTTTAAATTCCTCGAAATGGGAAATTCAGAAAACAGCTGTGCGGCCAGCTTTTAGAAACAGAAAGCAATTCGAACTTGCACGTGAGAGTTCTTTACACAGACAAAAGTAACGTAACGAAAACTAACGAAAGATACGAGCAGACGCGTCCTGCTTCGGTGTTCAGCAGAAAGCCCGAAATCTGACAGGCCGGGACCCTCGAAGCCGCCCAGACACACACCAACACGCCCTCTTGTGTTAGTAAGTAACTACTAACACAGCGGGAGTGGACACATCACACCTGCAGCAGCCTCCACAACCACGCTAGAATCTGTCGTGGAAATGAATTGTGTCATGCTACCGTCAGACTAATGTAGTGGCGGGCCAATAACATTAAACATTTATTATTATTATTATTATTATTAATAATGCTCTGTGCTCTGAACGGATAATTGGAGGTGAGCTTCCCTCCCTCCAAGACATCTACAGGAAGCGGTGCCTGAGGAAAGCGGGGAGGATCATCAAGGACTCCAGTCACCCCAGCCATAAACTGTTCAGACTGCTTCCATCAGGAAGGAGGTTCTGCAGCATCCGGTCCCGTACCAGCAGACTGAGAGACAGCTTCTTCCACCAGGCCATCAGACTGCTGAACACGTCATAGACACCTCAGCTTCACTACTGGAACTTTAACATTATGCACTCCACACTGTATATAAATGACACTTGTTTTGCACATATTCAACTCTGTATATTTTATATATTTTATTATTATTATTATTTTATTTTATTTTTTTACTATTTAATTTGTAAAAATGTGTATACACACACACACACACACACACACACACACGTAGGAAAATATTTAGTATACACATCCAGAAATGCATACACTATTATATATTGTACATATATTTATTAGTTTCAGGTTGGCCATTCTTGTATTTTGCTCGTTTGTGTTGTTGTGTTTGCACATCTCTGTTGCTTGTGGGGCTCGCACACAAGAATTTCACTCGCATGTGCTGTGCCAGTGTGCCTGCACATGTGATGTGACAATAAAAAGTGATTTGATTTGATTTGTGATTTATTATTATTATTATTATTATTATTATTATTATTATTATTATTATCAAAACAAAAAAAGAAGAAATTCCCAAAATTGAAACGAGAGGAATTCTCCTCTTAGCTCTGTGGAGACATCATAAGACAGACTGATGATTGAGACAATCTACAGTTTAGCAAAATGTCCAAATGCAAATACAAGAACAAATTAACACAAACAATTAGTTTTATTATATGAAATGACTGTTTTCAGATTTCCCTTCATTGTTCTCCATCACCATCATTAAGCCCAGAATGAGGGAATATTTTCTGGAAGAATTTTATTCCATCTCAAAAGCAGAGATCTAAAAACTTCTGTCAGTATGTGGTGGTGGCATGTTAAGGCCCAGCGCACCTTCCTGAGACACTGTGTGGTTTTTCCATTTATTTCCTGTCTGTGTACACGATGATCCTTATTTGTAACCTTTTAGTGTAAGTACAGGAAGTAACTAAGATTTTATTGTTTCCTGTTGCAATGCTAGTTTGTGTTATTTTTAATACACATGTGATCACTGTCTTTTCATTGTCCACTAAAAACAGAAAGCATTGATACAAAACATTTTGGATTTGCTGATACAATTATATTACGAGTGATTTATCTATGTCAAACTTATCAAAACAAGATTATATAAATCTGCTGATGCTTAACGATATAAACACACTTTTGGACGTGTAAATAGTCCTTCTCTTTAACTTTAAACAGAAAAAGCCTCTTTTAAAATTTCACTGTCAGGATATTATTTAGGCTGAAATGTGTCTCTATGGGTGAGCACGCATGCAAAGAATAGTTGCTGATTTTAGCCCCACAGTCAATAGAGTAGACTGTGTAATATAATTGTAATATTAGTTGTAAAATCAAATTTTCCATGTGATATATTAGTGATGATGTAAGGAAAAGCAGACTAAAACTGTGTTATTCTTATGTGATTAAGACAATAGACTGAGGTATTATTTCTCCCTCTCTTTGTCCTGTTGTCCCTCCTCACCCAGCCGGTCGGGGCAGACGGTGCCCCTCTCTGAGCCTAATTCTGTTGAAAGGGAGTTTTTCCTTCCCACTGTCGCCAAAGTGCTTGCTCACAGGGGGTTGTCTGGGTGTTAGGGTCTGTATTACTGTACACCTTACACTGAGGTGATGGTTGTTGTGATTTGCAAAAATCCAGCCTCACCAAACTTTCTAAATAAAAACTTGGTTTTCATCACTTTATCTGGATGAACCTTTACATGAAACATCCACAAGTTTGTCTTTGATGATAATATTAAGGCAATAAGAGGCTAGCTTTGGCCTGACTGATTTGTCCTCCTATCTGACAGTTTTCTTCAGCTTCTTTCAGAAACTCTGAATCATATCTGTCAAGTCCTTCACCCTCATCTCAACCCTGACGAGAACATTTCAGCAGACAGTCACGAGTGTGGGCTGTGGATGCTGTCTGTACTGTCCAGTGGCAAGAGGAGATCTACCTCCCCTGGGTGCCCCCTTGTGCCCCACAGACCATATGGCTTGGCCTGGCCCTCTAGATGGTGTGCTGGTCCATGGACCACCTGAGGCAGCAGGAGCTCTTATAATCACTGGAGACAAGGGCCACTTGACACCAGGCTGACAGATGGTGCTGCAGCACTGCTGCCCTGGACTACTGCTGCTGCTGTGTGTGTGTTCAGATTGAGAGGCACAATAAGGGTGATGATGTGTCAGGGGTGGTTAAACATGATGGTGGCAGCCCATCTTCTTTTGTCTCTAGGGCAGCCATAGCCGCGGGCCATGACTGCAGGCAAATTTCATCACATATAAGGAGCAGAGCCTAAACGACAGAGCAGCTCCACGCTGCCGCGCAACATCCAGGAATAGTATCTGTTTCCACTGTTGCAGTTACAGAAAAACAGGAACTACTGTTGGTCAGGCAACTCTGGAGTTCCAAGAAGGAATGTTACACACGTTCCCACTGAAGATGAATGTAAGATGTTATTATTTGTTATGAATGATATTATTTCGATTTTTGTGTGGAAAAAATCCAAATAATATACGACTGTCCTTCAGTTCACTTGCATGCTGTAATCAGAGCTTATAGTTGCTTTTAATGTTAACTTCTCCAATCCTACCACCAGAAGTATAAATGCTGCAATGAATGCAGCCCTCCTTATTTCTTTTTCTTAGTTATTGTAAAGATGATCTTTTTAGTAGATTTTATTCATTGTTGTTTACATGTATTTAAAATGCTATAGGAATAAAGATAACTATTGATGTTGTTTCCCTTTAGTTGCATGTTACCTGCTCCTTCCATGGAAAAATTATACCTGCTACACCATAAAAAACAACACATAAAATCTACACAATAATTTGAGGTAACAGTTTGTACTTATTTTAAATGAGTGAAAAATTGCACTCATTTGGACTATTTGGATACATTTTACTACATATTTCTAGTAAATAGCAATAGGAAATACAGGGTTTAAAATACTAAAAGAAATAAGGTCCCTATAATAATTACTCATTGAAACTGATCATTCTAACTCTTCTTTGCAAGTAGACAATAGTTAATCTAATTAATATTTATTTATTGCTGATCTGTTCGGCTAATTAACCTCCATTATTCAAGGAAATGCAGCTTCACACACCAGACGATGACTATGTCAAAGTTTTTAATCCGTAAAATGATCCAAAAACATAAAATGATTTTATTTGCTCTGTAAAGGGTGAAGGTGTATGCAACACTTCCACAGTGGATTTGAAGACTTTCTTTCCCCCTCAAACAGTCTTAATACCATTAATGACTTCCTCCCCTCACCCAGCCGCTCACAGCAGATGGCCGCCCCCCCCTGAGCCCGCTTCTCTTGGAGATTTTTTCCCATTAAAAGATTTTTTTTCCAACTGTTGCCAAAGCGCTCACTCGCAGAGGTCATATGATGGTTGGGGTTTTCTCTGTTTTCTTGTAGGGTCTTTACCTTACAGTATTAACCGCCTTCAGAGAACTTTTGTTGTTATTTGCTGTATAAATAAAATTGAATTCAGTGTGCTACTTTGAAGAACTGGATCACAAAACAGTTCTGTCATAAACAAAATGACCTTTGGGGTAGGTGAAAGGACAGAAGGCAAGAAGGAGGTGAAGGGAACGGAGGAAAGGAGAGGAGATAGAAGGAGAGATAGGAGAGATGAGAACTCTCTCTGTCTGTAGAGATGAAACCTTTTTATAATTATTCATTTAACTGTTTCAACTCCATTAGGGTTAGGAAGCACAAATGCTGCAATGAGAGATTAAAAAACAACAGTAAGTCCAGATGTGCAAATTGATTGAACAGCAAAGTAGAAGTGCAATGATTACTCTCCTAGACTAATCACAAAAATCATTTTCCCCACAAATACACGATATTTAGTTTAGTTCCTGAAGGAGAAAAAAATCACTTATTTTAAAACCCAGAATCAGAGTTCTTAGACTCTTTTACATTTATGCCGATGAATTGAATATAAGAATTGTTGACAATGGAGAATCAGTTATTTGATAGATTGTTGCACCTCTACAATAATGAATATCTTTCTCTGGAACTGGATGACAAAAGAAAACCAAAATACAAGACACAGCATACTCACAGGTCGAGCCGAAGGGTGGATTCAAGGAGTGAACTCGGAAACATGAGTTTGAAGTGACTTTATTTACAGCATCTAAACAAATCTGAAAATGAAGGGAAAAGGGTATTAGCATTTTAGAGTGAATGAGAGAAATGAGTGAGACGCACAAAATAATTGTAGCACTTAACTGTCACACTGGTACGAGGAGACAGGGGCTGGCAGCTGCAGCACACATCAGAGGGGCTGCAGAGCTTGGGTGAAGCACATCACCCGAATGGCTGAGGTGGTGAGCGGTGAAGAACAGGCGCTGGAGATCACACACAGACAGGTTAAAAAGAGGCTCAGAATAAAGACAGTAGCTAATTGAGGAAACCAGGTGTTACCACAGAGATAGTACAATCTGCCAGAGAATGGGTGCGCAACTGCAGCTTTAGAAACACCAACCTGATGAAGGCAATGCTGGGAGAGGGCCTCAGCTCTACCAGGGACACACTGGCTCACAGAGGAAAACACAGAACAGCAACAACCAGCCCAGTGCTGATTTCCTCAATGGGAAATGGTCCCAAGTAGCACGGGGCCAGTTTCTTTGACATGCACTAGAGAGGAATGTCCGCAGAGGATAACCAAACCTTCTCACGTAACCGCATACTGTGGCGCTGGAGACCTCCTCTGGTCAGCAACCCAGTGGTTTATTCCACTGCACGCAGGAAGGCAGCCTTTGTCTCCAGATTCTTTGGCAGGAGATGTTGCACCGACAGCTACCTCTGTCTCCTGCAGGGAGAGAAGTCGGGGCTGGTACCCTTAAGAGGCCTTGAAAGGGGACAATCCTTTTGAGGAGGTGAGAGTGTTATGTGCATATTCTATTTACACCAAGAAGCAGGGTTAGAAGAGATGACGCTGCCTCCAGCTCTTGATTTGTCTGTTCAGTTTGACCATTAGATTGAGGATGATAACCAGATAACCATGGAAAGCCTTAAAAAGCTTTTTGTACTGCAGCCCACGAGCTGCAGGCCTTGATACAAAACAACACCAAAGGGTAAACCATGCCAAGCCAGTGAGGTCCACTGTGATGTGTGACCCCGGCTGAACAGGGATTGCTAATCAGAGTCCTGAAGGTGGCTGATGATGGCTCTTGTCGTGCGCACAGGTGTCACAGGGTGGTATACATATTCGCTGGTGTCTTTTTCTAGAGAGGGCCACCAAAAGGTGCGCTTGAGTAATGAGATGGTGCAGCTTACCACGGGGTATATTGCAGGACCTGGGAGCAAACAGATGAGGGAACAAACAGTGGGTTGGGCAGCCCAATTCAAGGGTGATTAGGCAGAGAGATTCTTCAAACAATAAATGGTCGTTCAGCCTCTTCCAGCCAGTGTTGGTGTTCCTCTAAAGCTGAAGCATCCACCTACACACGACCGGTGCTGAACTGAACCTGGTTTTGAGCTCCTTAAAGGCTTGAACTGCTTCCATGGACCACAAAAACTCCCTGGAAGGTGAGGCGAGTTTAGTTAGAGGTGCAGCAATGCGACTGTAGCCTTTGATGAAATGGCAACAGAAGTTAGCAAAACCAAGAAATCTCTGTAATTGCTTGGAGAAAGTAGGCCACTCCACAACTGCCCTTTTTCTGGCTCTGTCTTCATCAATCCACTTTCAATTGAATAAAGCAGAAATGTCATGAAGTGGTGTGAAACTTACACTTCTCTGCTTTCACAAACAGTTTGTTTTCCAGTAGATGCTAGAGCACCAGGCGCACATGATTAGTATGTTCAGCTCGGGTCTTCGAGAAAATTAGAACATCTACACAGACAAAAACGAACAGATTCAAAGAGTCTCTTAAAGCATCATTAACAAGTGTCTGGAAAATGGCGGGTGCATCTGTCAGCCCGAGGGGCATCAACAGGTACTCATAGTGACCTATGGGAGTGTTGAACACGGCCTTCCACTCAGTGCCTTGTCTCATTCTTAATAGATGATAGGCATTTTGCAGATCTAATCTAGTGAAAAGGCTCAAAAGCAGAGGACATTAGCAGAACCCCGTAGTCAATGCATGATTCAGCATGACCTACAAAAAATAAGCCAGTGCATACTGGAGAAGATGATAGTCTTATTATCCCCACCTCTAAGTGTTTGTTGAGGGGAGTGAGGCCCCGGGGAGGAGATCAACGGCGCAGTTTCATTGGGATGGTGAGGTGGAAGTGACAGTGCTTGATGCTTACTGAAAACCTCATTGAGGACATGGACCAAGGGGACAAGAGAGAGACATGGAGGTTTAGGTGATGGAGCTGGGGTCGCAGCAGGAGCTGAAAGCAATGCAGAGCTGCACCTGCCCGTGTTCATCATGCTCCCTAACGAGCGAAGGCAGAGTCTGCAGGCTCCATAATTTAGCCAGATTGTTCAGTCAGGTCGAGCCAAAGGGTCGACTCGAGGCACGGACTCACAAACACAAGTTTGAAGTGAATGCAGACTTTATTTGCAGTGGTCGTGTATTAAAACAGACAGAGATGACACAGACGTCTCTGGGAAAATCTGAAAGGGAAAAGGGGATTAGTTTTTAGAGAGATTGTGGGAATGAATGAGACGCACAAAGGAATTGTAGCACTTACTTGTCACACTGGTACTGGTACACACCTTATTATCAATAAAGACAAAGAAAGACACGAGCAGTGAGCACAAGCCAGCTCCTGACTAACCATTAGCTTTGTTTCACCCCACAGGGAGCTGTGCCTCACTCTGTTTCCCTTGAATAAAATGGTGGAAATACAGCTGAGTAGTACTTCTCAGTGCCTGCGTGATGACGACCTGGACCATCTGGGTTCTCACCAGTATGAACCTTACACAGCTTTGAGCTAGCAGCAACTACTGAGCTCCTACCATATTAAGGAAGCTTCAGTTTTAAAAAATCAGCACCGGCTCTGGGACAGTGGCTGACTGACACAGAAAGGCCAGATACCGAGCCTCACTATATCGATCGGTCATGATACTGGATTTTACGGTTTTGTTTTGTTGTTTGTTAAACACAGCTTGCTGGTCCCTTCTTGCTGCACAGACCCAGTGTTCACAATCGTAACAAGCTGGCTCTGACAGTGATAGCTCTATTTCCATCATGTTGTAAGAATGAAACCTTGGGGGGTATCCAGGTGTCTCCTCCAAGGAAACTGTTGTGATATGACTGAACTCTTCTTTAGTCTAGTAAATAAGGAAAAGGACAACGGGAGGAACTGTCCAAGATAGACATCAGTGGACAGAGTTCTTGATGGTAAGGAAAAAACCTTACCTGAGCATCCCTGAATAGTGCAGGCCACCTTTCTTGGAGAACCCTGACCAATAAGCTGTAGGTCTCCAAGTTCACTCTTCAGCTTGAGAACATTTTGAACAGTTTGTCTGCAGTTTTCTCTGTGTTTGTTCACTTCCTAGTTCAAGCCTCTCCGAGGCTTATTCTTGTCCTTGTTTTCCCCATGACCATGTGAAGGAAGATACTTTACATTTGGCTTTTTTACATTTTGGCTGGGCATACATCAACATCAGCAAGAGCAATCAGGATGGAGACAGGACAGGACTAACTTTGAGCGAGATAACCATGCCATAATCTCTTATGTTTCAATTAGTTCAATCTCTGTAATGGGTGAAGTTGCAGACTTTACAAAGCTAGTTCATTTGCACTGAGGTAACAATGGTATTATGGGTTCCATGTACATGTATTTCCCTTTCTTTTGAAAACATCCACTTCCAGTGTTGCAGGCAATTTCCACCACTGGTTGGTAGTGCAAGGCAGTATGTCTTAGAAAACAGAGGCCGCTTCACCCCTGATCAGCTGTGCACAGTGTTAGACCTCTGCTTTACCACCACAGGGTTTCTACAGACGTACTCATGGCTGTGCCATGGGCTCCCCCGTGTCACCTATTGTAGCAACCTTTACACTGAGGAAGTGGAAAGGAAGGCTCTTGGCTCTGTTAAAGGAAGAGTACCCAGCCACTGGTACAGATATGTGGACGACACCTGGGTCAAAATCAAGACACAAGAAGTGGAATCCTTCACTGCGCACATTAACGCTGTGGATAAAAACATCAAGTTCACCAGGGAAGACACAAAGGACAACTGTTTGCCTTTCCTGGACTGCGCCGTGCACATTGAAGAGAACGGCAAACTCAACATCGAAGTTTACCGGAAGCCCACACACACAGACCAGTACCTCCTCTTTGACTCCCATCACCCTTTGGAACACAACCTTGGAGTAATCAGGACCCTACACCACCGGGCAGAACATGTTCCCTCTAAGCCTGAAGGGAAAAAGAAGGAACACACACATGTAAAGGAAGCACTCAAAACCTGCGGCTATCCTAAATGGGCGTTCTTAAAGTCAGCAAAGAGGCACAGAAAAGAAGACCAGACACCAGCGAGGGGGAATCAGAAGGACAAACAGAACAACACTGTCATCTCTTATGTAGCCGGTTTATCAGAGAAACTTTGAGAGTTTTCTCCAAGCACGACATCCCAGTTTACTTCAGACCCAGCAACACACTCAGACACAAACTGGTTCATCCCAAACACAAACTTAACAATGCAATGTAGCTGTGCAGTGCTGCAAGGAATGCTCAGACCTCTACATAGGAGAAACCAAACAGCCACTTCACAAGCGCATGGCACAACATAGAAGAGCCACCTCCACAGGACAAGACTCAGCAGTCCATCTGCATCTAAAGGTCACAGGTCACTCTTTGAGCATGTCAATGTTGACATGTTGGACAGAGAAGACAGATGGTTTGAAAGAGGAGTAAGAGAAGCCATTTATGTCCACTGTGAGCGACCATCTTTGAACAGAGGGCGGGGCTTATGACACCAACTGTCTGCCATCTATAATCCAGACACCTTAACACCCACTCACACCCTGGGATATCTGATCTCAGTAAGTCACATCATAGGGTGGGGTTAGGTCTTACAGTGGGTCCACCTGAAACCTTGGCTGATTGTGACTCGTGCCTTGGCTCGTGTGATGAGGCAGAGGATCAATACTAGGTCCATGATGGGGACACTCCCAGTAGGGCTTACAAATCTGAGACTCTCCACTAATTAAACTTACAACTGAAGAAGCTTCTTGGATGAAACATCTTCACAAAAGTCAAAGAGGTCCAGACTCTTTTCTTTCCACCTCACCCTCATGGATGAGTGAGCCATCCCCCCCATCCCCATACTCTGCTTCCTCTAAGGATATTGCAACTGTGAATTAATTAGATTAATTAATTAGACCCTTAAGTATTCCTTCCTTTGCCCGACTACGTCCTCATTTGAAGTCAGCAGCACTCCCCACTCTGCACAATGTGAGCAATGCTTCTTCCTCCTAATTCACCTGACATTTTGGCAGAATCTCATCAAGGCCAAGCAAAAACTCTGTCATGGTCCTCCTGTCCTCCCTGGCTTCCACTAAGGTTTGTTTTCTCTCTCTCCCTCTTACTATCTGTCATTGTTTGCTTTTGTCTGTAGCTCGCTTTCTCGTCTCTGAACTCTAACATTGTTTCTCCTTCCCATGTACAGACCTTCCCTGGATTTCCCTCCTGGATGGTGAGCCTGCCTGACTGTGAGTGCTTCTGAGGGAAGAGTGTTGGATATCAGATGTCTGTTTCTCCATCCCTGGATCCCTGGAGCCCTATTCAGATTGACTGTGATTCTCGAGTCCTGCATTTGAGTCCAGTTCAGTGTACATGACAAAGTCTTATTTCATAATTTCACTGAAATCCTCCCGTACCTGATTTCTTGCTTTAGCTCCTGCCATAACCACACTCAAGCCTTCTGGTACCTGCCAGTTCCCCCCGAGTCACAGCAGTGTTTCTTCAGCTTGACAGCATCCTTCGACCACCAGCTAGTTCTGGTCACAAGCTGGCAGATACTCACTCTGTG
This sequence comes from Aulonocara sp. 'chitande type north' Nkhata Bay, assembly GCF_057382095.1. Classification (NCBI taxonomy): domain Eukaryota; kingdom Metazoa; phylum Chordata; class Actinopteri; order Cichliformes; family Cichlidae; genus Aulonocara; species Aulonocara sp. 'chitande type north' Nkhata Bay. The sequence continues at coordinate 1,267,118 of NC_141355.1, read as the reverse complement.
TTTGTGAGTCCCCTGAGAAAGAATGTTTACTTACCTAAGTCTGCTGTGTTCAGAGGCTACACGGAGACAAACTGCTGAGCAAATACAGCTGGATTCAGAGGAGTCAGATTTGTGGAGTGGATTACCTGTCTGCCCCAATAGCACTGATGTGTTGTTCACGAATGAGCCTGCTCTTTGTGGTGAATAAAAGTTGACCCCATTGGGCAGAGCCACATGCAAAGACTCCATGTAGTCAGGTGTGGCAGTCACGTACAAAGACAGACTAGGATCATATTATTATGTGAGAAAACCAAGAGATTCAGAAGACAGTAAGTGTAGTGGTACAAGCCACTGGCTCTCTCTACAGAGAGAAAAGGGGCCTGGTTTAAATGCAAGAAACAAGTGAAGAAATAAGAAAAAATGGAAAGTAGCAGCAACAAGCTGCATTTCAGTGATCCAGGTGACAGCAAAGCTGAGTGCAGAATTTGTAAAATGAAGATCTGCCTTATTTTCAGTCATTTTCCATGGTGGAGTGCAAAAGACTGTTTTGTCCAGGCCTCAAAACCATTTATTTTCTCCCTATTAAACGCATGAAAGGAAATATCGTACAAAAACACTGAATAAAATCTAGTTTCCAACACATAAAGAATTCATCATTGCTAAATTAGGCTAAAATAAAAAGCTCCAAATGAAGAACCATTTAGAGGTGTAAAAGCCAACTCTGAGCCAAAGGAGCCAAATCACTGAAAGCAGACGGACCTCCCATCAACAACACACCGGAGCTCCTGTCTACAAAAAGACTTTCTGCCTGTAATAAACAGCCTATAACTTCTGTATCCAGAATTCCCAACCTGCATGACAAGTTGTCTCAGTGTTCCCATCCTAACTGTCCTGTTAGCTTTATTAACACTGAAGCAGCTGAAACTGAGTAACAGCCCCTCTGCTAACTAACCAGATCAACATGTTTAAATATTGTAGTCTTTACAATATAAAGCACCTCCAGACAACTGTTGTCGTGATTTTGGCACTATATAAATAAAATTGAATGTAATTGAATCATACTCTGATTAAAAACTGTTACTTCTTTTGAGCAGTGTGTTTATTTCTAAGATGCTCTCTAGATTTTTACTACTACTGTATCTGTATATAGACATTTCGTTATAATTCTTGCATGCATGCACTACTGCAGTACTGACAAAGTCTTCTACTGACAAAGACCCCATAAAATGATACTGTGCCAATAAATAACTGGGCTCTCAAAGTGTGTGCTTGTGTTTCCAGGAGATTCCATAAATAAACTGGGAGAGCTTTCCTGTGGAACGAGCTCCGAGTTTGGATTTAGAAGGGAGATGTTCTTTTTACTTTCAGGCTTTAAACTTTCTTTTTTCATAAAGCCTATAGTTAGGGCTTAAACAGGTGATCCTCCTGTAGACACACACCAGTGTTTCTGTGGTGCTACTACATTTAATGCTAACTTGTTGTCAGTGTCCTGTATGCTGTGATTTTTCCTGTTCACGGCCTGCTTTCCCTGCTTTTCTTCTGTCTTCTGTCCCTGCGTCCTTTAACCAATCATGATAGAGGACCTTCCCCGTGTGAGGTCCTGTCAGGGGTCTCTCCCTGTTGTAGATGACTTGCTCCACCTCTTGAGCTAAAGCCACCCTGACCACGGCATACTGGGATACTGAGTTACTGGGTGATAAGAGGACATCTGGGCTTCTTAATAATGGAAGCAACCATGCTCGTGAGCACTTTGAGTTCCTCAAGATGTATCAGTCCGTCCCAGAACATGGATATAATGCCCTACAATCCACTCTGAGACCCTGTATAGACATTTTGAGCCATTCTGAAATATGTTCAGTGAATTAAGTTAGGTACAGGTGGGCTCCAACACATAAAAGCATCAGGTACCACTCTTTGATTTTAATGTACCAGGGCTTGTTTTCAACTGCCATATAAATAGTTTTTAATTGAAATATTTCATGTTTTGATCAAAGATATTCCATCCTCTGTCTTTGGTGCCACTCTGCCCTCCTTTCCTCTTTCTCACCCTCCTCACTCTTCCCTCCATCTTCTGGTGTTCCTGTGAGAATACCAGAACAAACACTGTGTTTGCTCCAAGCAAGACTGCCTGCAAGCCTGGCTCTCAGTCACCTGTTTAACCGATTAATCTGTTTATTTTTACTCATTCATTTGTATACTTGTATTAGCTTCCCAAGTCTATGTTTGAGTCTTTCTGTTGTGATTAAATTTGACAAAAATATCTTTAAAATAGGGACCAGACAAAGAGCGATTTAGAAGACCCTTATGAAGAAAACATCGAGAGAACAGTTTACCCTGCCCGGGATAGGGCCTGGAGCCAGGCATAGGCATGGGCCCATCCTCCCGTAGGCCCACCACCCGCAGGAGGCGCCATAGGGGTCGGGTGCATTGTGTGCCGGGCGGCAGCCAGGAGCGGAGGCCCTGATGGACTGATCCCCGGCTGCCAAGACTGGCAATCGGGACATGAAATGTCACCTCTCTGGTGGGGAAGGAGCCTGAGTTAGTGCGTGAGGTTGAGAGGTACTGGCTAGATATAGTCGGGCTCACCTCTACGCATGGCTTGGGCTCTGGAACCAGTCTCCTGGAGAGGGGCTGGACTCTGTCTCAGTCTGGAGTTGCCCCTGGAGAGAGGCGGCGGGCTGGGGTGGGTATTCTAATATCCCCTCGGCTTGCTGCCGGTACGTTGGGGTTTTTCCCGGTGGACGAGAGGGTTTGTTCCCTGCGCCTAAGGGTTGGGGAACGGGTCCTGACTGTCATCTGCGCTTATGTGCCGAGTGGCAGTTCGGAGTACCCAGCCTTCATAGAGTCCTGGGGGGGGGGGGGGGGGGGGGGCATGATTGGGAGGAACGGCCTCCCTGATCTGAACCCGAGCGGTGCTTTGTTATTGGACTTCTGTGCAAATCACAGTTTGGCCATAACGAACACCTTGTTCGAACATAAGAGTGTCTATAAGTGCACGTGGCACCAGGACGCTCTAGGCCGTAGGTCGATGATTTTGTAATCGTATCACCAGACCTGCGACCATATGTTCTGGACACTCGGGTAAAGAGAGGGGCTGAGCTGTCAACTGATCACCACCTGGTGGTGAGTTGGATCAGGTGGCGGGGGAGGACGCTGGACAGACCTGGTGCACCTAAACGCGTAGTGAGGGTGTGCTGGGAACGTCTAGCAGAGGCCCCAGTCCGCGAGATCTTCAACGCACACCTCCAGCAGAGCTTCAACAGCATTCCGAGGGAGACTGGGGACATTGAGACCGAATGGACCATGTTCAGCATCTCCATTGCCGAAGCTGCTGCATTGAGCTGCGGCCGCAAGGTGGTTGGTGCCTGCCGTGGTGGTAATCCCCGAAACAAATGGTGGACACCAGAGGTGAAGGGAGCCACCAGGCTGAAGAAGGAGTCCTATCAGGCTTGGTTAGCCTGTGGGACTCCGGAGGCAGCCGACAGGTATCGACAGGCCAAGCGGAATGCGGCTCAGGCAGTGGCTGAAGCAAAAACTCGGGTGGGGGAGGAGTTCGGAGAGGCCATGGAAAAAGACTTTCGGACTGCCTCGAAGAGATTCTGGCAAACCGTCAGGCGTCTCAGGAGAAAGCGGTGCTCTACCTGCACTGTGTATAGTGCTGGCGGAGCGCTGCTGACTTCGACTGAGAAAATTGTCAGGTGGTGGAAGGAATACTTCGAGGACCTCCTTAATCCCACTGACACGTCTTCCGAGGAGGAAGCAGAGTCTGGGGATGAGGGGAATGACCCGCCAATTTCCGGAGGCAAGGTCACTGAGGCAGTTAAACAACTCCTTGGTGGCAGAGCCCCTGATGTGGATGAGGTCTGCCCCGAGTTCCTGAAGGTTCTGGACGTTGTTGGGCTGTCCTGGTTGACGCGCCTCTACAATGTTACGTGGAGATCAGGGGCAGTACCTGTGGATTGGCAGATCCACAGGTACTGCCCCCATCCGGTTCCCCATCTTTAAGAAGGGGGACCGGAGGGTGTGTTCCAACTACAGGGGGATCACACTCCTCAGCCTCCCTGGGAAAGTCTATGCCAGGGTGCTGGAAAGGAGAGTTCGTCCGCTAGTCGAACCTCGGATACAGGAGGAACAATGCGGTTTTCGTCCTGGTCGTGGAACACTGGACCAGCTCTTTATCCTCTCAAGGATACTTGAGGGTGCATGGGAGTTTGCCCAACCAGTCTACATGTGTTTTGTGGACTTAGAGAAGGCATTCGACCGTGTCCCTCGGGGTGTCCTGTGGGAGGTGTTGCGGGAGTATGGGGTGTCTGGCCCATTGCTACGGGCCATTTGATCCCTATATAACCGTTACAAGAGCTTGGTTCGCATTGCCGGCAATAAGTCGGACTCGTTCCCGGTGGGTGATGGGCTCCGCCAGGGCTGCCCTTTGTCACAGATTCTGTTCATAATTTTTATGGACAGGATTTCTAGGCGCAGCCAAGTGGCGGAGGGCTTTCGCTTTGGTGGCCTCAGAATCTCATCTCTGATTTTTGCGGATGATGTGGTTCTGTTGGCTTCATCGGGTGGGAGCCTCCAGCTTGCACTGGAACGGTTCGCAGCCGAGTGTGAAGCAGCGGGAATGAGGATCAGCACCTCCAAATCTGAGGCCATGGTTCTCAGCTGGAAAAGGGTGGAGTGCCCACTCCGGGTTGGGGATGAGTTCCTGCCCCAAGTGGAGGAGTTCAAGTATCTCGGGGTCTTGTTCGCGAGTGATGGGAGAAGGGAGCCGGAGATCGACAGATGGATTGGTGCTGTGGCTGCAGTGATGTGGACACTGCACCGGTCCGTCGTGGTGAAGAGGGAGCTGAGTGTAAAAGCGAAGCTCTCAATTTACCGGTCGATCTACGTCCCTACCCTCACCTATGGCCACGAGCTGTGGGTAGTGACCGAAAGAACGAGATTGCAGATACAAGTGGCGGAAATGAGCTTCCTCCGAAGGGTGGCTGGCCTCTCCCTTAGAGATAGGGGAGTTCAGCCATCCGGGAGGGGCTCAGAGTAGAGCTGCTGCTGCTCCTCCACATCGAAAGGAGCCAGCTGAGGTGGTTCGGGCATCTGACAAGGATGCCTCCTGGGCGCCTCCTAGGTGAGGTATTCCAGGCATGTCCCACCGGGAGGAGGCCCCAGGGCAGACCCAGGACACGCTGGAGAGATTATATCTCTCGGCTGGCCTGGGAACGCCTTGGTGTTCCCCTGGATAAGCTGGAGGAGGTGGCTGGGGAGAGGGAGGTCTGGGCTTCTGTGCTTATAATAATAATAATAATAATGGATTGGATTTATATAGCGCTTTTCAAGGCACCCAAAGCGCTTTACAATGCCACTATTCAGTCACTCTCACATTCACACACTGGTGGAGGCAGCTACAGTTGTAGCCACAGCTGCCCTGGGGCAGACTGACAGAAGCGAGGCTGCCATATCGCGCCATCGGCCCCTCTGGCCAACACCAGTAGGCAAGTAGGGTAAAGTGTCTTGCCCAGGGACACAACGACCAGGACAGAGAGCCCAGGGATCGAACCGGCGACCTTCCGGTTACAGATGCGATTCCCAACCCCCTGAGCCACGGTCGCCCGTTTAGGCTGCTGCCCCGGCAACCCGGCGGCGGATAAAGCGGATGAAGATGGATGGATCTTTAAAATAATCATCCATCCCTTTTCTTAATCAGTTATCTAATTCAGGGTCACCGAGGTTCTAACATAACTTTCAGGCAGGCAGACTTTAACAGCATAGACAGGTAAGACGCCCATCACAGGGCAAACACACAGACAGCCTCTCACACTCATTATCAATGGCAAACACAGACTCACCAGTTAACCTAACACATGAGTCAGTACAGAGAGAGAAACCACACAGGCACAGGGAACAAGAAGGCTCCACACAGAAAGTTTGCTGGCGTTCAGTAAAACAAATAGTTTCATTATCTGTTCATAATTAGTGTAAAGTAAATTAGTCAGTTTAAGGCTGGTATTTTTGCACTGGTGTACTGGTTAGCACTATTGTCCTGGTCACTCTGGACTTTTATTTTAATAGTTTGATGGTGTTTTGGTCATTTTCTTGTTTACAGAGCTGCTTAGTTTTGATGAGTGGCATCATGGCAGAAACTGGAGCGAGAGCAGGTTTATCAGATTAAAGCTGGAGTGTGGGGGTGTGGGGGTGGGGTTTGTGTGTAATACTTGTAACATATTCATGTTTGAACACTGCCTTTGATTTCAGTGTGACAAACAAGTGAAAGTCAGGCTTTGTTTGTTTTTTGTTTTTCAAATGTCTAAAAAAGTGTTTGAAATGTGAAGCTACAATTGCAAAGAAATCTTTATATATGTACAAACTTTGAGTCATAAAAGTCAGAGGCAGGTCACACATGTCTGATCAGAAAATGTAAATGTGTCATGATTTGAGAGAAAGAGAGCAGATATTAAAAAATAAAAAATAAAAATATTTAGATTAGATAGAACTTTATTAATCCCTCGGGTGGGTTCCTCTGGGAAATTCGATTTAAGAGTTATTTTCAACATTATAATTAGAGTTTCAACTCAAAACAACTCTAATCTTTTATCTCTATTGATCAGACTATCAACTGATATTTTTTTGTGCTACAAATTGTCATATTTGTTTATTGAGAAATTGTCACTGACAGTGTTTTTATTAGTGTGTACCCAAATATACAACTTTGCAGGAGTGATGGACTTTTGGTTCATGTTTTAAGGACTTGTCTTCAACAGTTTTGATTCCTATTCTATTCGGATTTTAATGTCAAACTGGTTTGAAAGCAAGTCAGCTGACTATATTTTCAAAAAATGTTCTAAATGGTAAAAAAAAAATGGCCTGTATTTGTATAGCACTTTACTGGTCCCTAAGGACCCCAAAGCGCTTTACACATCCAGTCATCTACCCATTCACACACTGGTGATGGCAGCTACATTGTAGCCACAGCCACACTGGCAGAGGTTTTTTTATACAAAGAAAACATTCACAGCCCTCCTAAGTTCAAACTTTGTAATATAGATGTAGATGCAAGTTGGCTGATTTCTGAAAGAATGACCCTCGTGTGAATAGGGTAGTTTTTCCTTTTTGTTGTTGTATATGCTGCTGCCTGTGCCACACCAAGGACTGGGCTGGACTGGATGGCACTGTGGTCTTTATTTTTTTATCTTACTGTGAGCATTACTATATGATCCTAAAACAGGACCCTAACTGTACTGGCTGAGCTCATTTCAAGTTTGTCTGTAGACTATGTTTGAATTCTGCTTTTAATATTTAATCTTTCCTCTCAAACTCTTAGAGAGCATGGAGCCTGCAGCTCAGGAAATAAAAATACAAATTGTTGGGATCAAGTTATGTTCCTAGTTTCAGTTTAGCAAAGACATAAAGACCTGGATGGCCGCTAACTTTCTGCTTCTTAATTCAGATCAAACTGAGGTTATTGTACTCGGCCCTGAAAAGCTTAGAAATATGGTATCTAAGCAGATTCTTACTCTGGATGGCATTACCTTGGCCTCCAGTAACGCTGTGAGGAACCTTGGAGTCATTTCTGACCAGGACATGTCCTTCAACGCACATATTAAACATATGTAAGACTGCTTTCTTCCATTTGTGCAACATCTCTAAAGTTAGAAATATCCTGTCTCAGAGTGACGCTGAAAAACTAGTTCATGCATTTATTACTTCCAGGCTGGACGACTGTAATTCATTATTATCAGGAAGTCCTAAAAACTCACTGAAATGCTTTCAATTAATACTGTAATTCATTATTCGTTATCCTATTAATTTGGCGATTTAAAAAACTATAAACATTATTTGATTCTAACTTGCTAAGTCTCTTTAACACAGCTGTACCCTTGGCTGCTAGAACACAGGATACACACTGAGAATACCTGTTCACTTTAATCTGAGTCAAACTAAGTTGATGTCCACATCTGCTCTCTGGGAGAGTAGCAGTGAATGTTTAAATGTGTCCAGTTTCAGGTTTCAGAGCTCTGATGTGAAGCTGTCGCCTTAGCAAACCAGCAGCACTGACAGCACTCTGTGATACAATAATGAACTAGAATTAAGAATGGTTATGGGCCATTATTTTCCACAGTGAAAAGCAGGTAAGAGTCCTGCAGTTCAGCGCACAGGTCATATATGAAGACTGAAACAACCCAGTCCAGTTTACATTCCTATACAAAGCAGTGAGATCTCATCACGAGTCGTCTACTAAAAGGGTTTTAAACAAGAATAATGTTTATTTCAAGTTCCACTTCACTCAAAAAAATATTACAAATATTTATATGATCATTATTTCAGAATTTCCCTAATGCATCACTTACAATAACAGAGAGCACTGTCTAGGAAGCGGTGTGGTGTAAATGAGCATCTGAGAGGATGAAGAAATGTAACTTCAGCTGTGCTCCAGCAGATCTGACACAAACATGTCGATTGTGCTGTGAGTGCTGCGGACTGAATTTATCTCACATATCTGGAGGAAGAAAAAGGAAAAGAAAAAAGTCGGCGATAGAGACGCCTTAGAAAACGAGTCACTCTGCCTCGTTGGATTAAAAGATCCAACTATTAATGATTAGAGTTCAATCACAGAGACTGGGGGAGACTTGAGATGAATATAGAAAGGACTGCCTTGAAGTTAGATGTATTTCAAGAACAGGGCCTGACTCGATAGACTGAATATAAAAGATTTAAAAACATTCCAAGACTTTGTCACCATGATGTCAGCTGGTTTTTGGAAACCGCCAAAATGTTTCATTTAAACCTTGATATTTAAAACTGGTCAAAATGTCTTAAACCACATGGTGGCATGTAAGCATGTTTAACAAACGATGTGCATTCTCTATACATATACCAATTAATAACATAACAAAATACTGAAAAATAATAAACAATTATAGAAAAAATAATATAATAAATATAAAATTAGGGCTGGATATCGTCACTGATTTCTAGAATCGATTCGATTCCAATTCGCAAGATCCCAAATCGATTCAATCCACGATTCGATTCGATTTGAATCGGGGAAATTTTGTCTCAGTCAGAAATATTATAATTCTGATCACTTATCAGTACATTTCCATATTTCTATTTCTATAAAAAGATTATAGAAAGATCAAATGAATCAAAGCACCCCCAAAGATTTCTTACTTTTTTTGACAATATTTGCTGTTTGTGTGACACACTACTAAAAATATAAAAAGCATTCAGTACTTGATTCAGACGTAACATTTTAACAACAAAAGTATAGATAACCCCCCCTCTCCCAAAATGGTTTGTTCCAGCTCTCCTCTCCCCTACTCTGGCTCTAGCGCCGTTGCTGCCAGAGCGATGGTGGCTGAGACGCAGTTGAGCGGAGGTGTGAGTGCCTGGCTTAAAACAGGACATGTTAGCTGCATTTAACCTTCAGTTACTCTTTATACAGTTAGGTAGGAGTCAGACCATGTTTCTTTTTAGCTGAAAAACATTACACCAGGTAACCTGCAGTGTTGGAAACGTGTTTTCCGACGATGTTTGCTGCCCTACAATCCGTCCTGCTCTGTAGTAAAATCAGCGACATTTGACCGTCCTGTTGCTCCCATTGAAATGTATACAGCCTATTTAAAATCTAAAACTTGAAATTGTCTGTAGCCTGCTGTTGTTACCACTGTCCTGTTTGAAATGGAATGAGAGAAGTTGTTTATTTTGGTTCAACAGATACACAGAGGGGCACACAGGGGCACACAGGGGGTAAAAGCCACGAAGGGAAAACACTTAGGGAACAACACAACAGGGCAACTCAGGAAACATGGCCTAAATAGGGAACAAAATACAAACATACAAGAAAACTAAGAATACTGGGCCAACACGGCCCAGGACCATGACATAAAGATCTTTTCATACATTGTACCATAGGCAAAGTTCCTCCATTTTTATAATTTTATTTATCAATATTTTATACATTTGTACATTTCAAGGACTCTATTTTGGGAGTGTATTTTCATTTATTCATATTTCACATGTAATTAAGGTTAGGATATGTATTTTTTTTTTTATTCCAATCCATTCTTTGTTTGCAGCATTTAAATAACCTTTATCTGATTTGATGGTTTTGTTACAGACTGGTCAAAAAAGTGTTTTGCTTTTCTTTCTCAAATATGGGGATTAAATTGTGATAAAATGTACAAAACAGTGATGTCATGTTTTGTGACGAGGACCCAGGCACAGAGAGACTTGATGAATTTAAGAATCTTATGATTTAATAAAGAAATTTGAAGACTTACTCAGAGATGGTAAAATTATGATGACTGATAACGGAGACGAAGACAACAGACGATGAGGACAGGGAGGAACAGGGGTTTAAATGCACCAAGGAGACAGTCACAGGGAACTCGGGACAACTGGAGACATTTAAGGATGCAGGGACTGAGCGAGACAGGGAAGACGTCTCATCGTGACGAGTAAAGTTTATCTTGCCTGGCTGGGCAGCTCTCTGGGTGTTAGGGGAGGACGACAGGAGAAATACACGCTGTGGAAAAGAGCCAGGCAACCTTCATCATCATCATGGAAATCTCCTTTCAGCCTAAACATATTGCGTAGCTAAGGGAGGATTCAGGGAAGTCACCTGATAGCTGTAACCCCTATAGACATGGTTACTAGGGGTGCAACGATACTCTTATCGATATTGAACCGTTCGATACAGTGCTTTCGGTTCGGTACGCATATGTATCGAACAATACAAAATTTTTAATTTATTTTATCAACTTTCCTTCTGACGATGCTGTCTGTGTTGAGAGCTCAGTGAATCTGCACTGTCAAGCGCAGATTCACTGAGCGCAGCGCAAGCTAGCGAGACAGAAGTTAAACTCTCCTTGCAACATGGCAAATTGAACCTCCTCCACCCTCATTCAGATCTGGCGTTTGGAACTATTTTGGTTTTCATGTGACGTATGACCCTGAAGGTAAGCGAGTCATGGACTAAAGTAAAACAGTATGTTGGATGTGCCACGCAATGCTCAATTACATGGGTGGGAACTAGTGCGTTAGCGCAGTTTGCTCGTTAACGTGTTGGCCATCCAGCCCCACGCACGGGGCGATCCGCGGTAGCTCGTTAACGGAGATTTGCCGTGTTGTGGCGTTAACGTCATTTCAGATTAACGCTGACAGCACTAGTGGGAACACAACGAATATGACTGCACATTTACTCCGACATCATCCTAGTGCAAAGACAAGTGGAAGCAGACAAAAACAACAAGCACCATGCTACAAACTTTACCCGAGTCATTTAGACAGCCGTTAGCACAGGATTCTCCTTATGGGGACCTGATATGTTTAATATGCTGCTGAGAATATAGCCCAGAAGAAGCGTAGAGTATAGCTTTTATTTTGAAAGAGCCATTTCTCTGTAATAAACTCTCTTTTCCAAAGATGAGGGATTTCTCCATCAGATAGATTTATTCTTTTATTACTTTGTTGTTTCAGCAACATTAAATTTAAAAACTGAGTTAAAATATATATTTATAATTTTAATAAATGACAAATTAAAAAGCATGAACATTTTTTTGTATCGAAAAAATATCAAACCGTGACACCAAAGTATTGAACCGAACCGAACCGTGAATTTTGTGTATCGTTGCACCCCTAATGGTTACTGGTATTTTTTGTTTTTACCTTGTATTATTATTTCCAACACCCCTTGAACACACTTTGATTTTCTCTAGTTCAGTGAATGCAACAAAAGCATGCTGCTGCATCTTCACAAATGCGCAAAACTACTGACGGATGCACTTTTCTTTTTGCCATAAATGTTGTTCAGTGCTTTTTCTGCACTTTGTCACTTCAGTTATGGGTTGATTAATCTAAATAAGTTATTTTAAACTAGTTACGTTACAAACATTTCATGATGTGATTACATGTGCCTTAAAAAGGGGTATATAAATACAATTGATTGTAATGCTGTAAAACAATACAAATTGAATTCATAGAGACAGAACAATGTTAAAACAACAGTGTACTTGATTTTGAAAACGTTATGAGATCTCATTTTATTTAGAAAAACTGTTAAGAACTATTTTGTTTATTGCTCTGTACTGTATGTGCAGACTGGTTTTTTGTGATCCTGGATCTGGATTCTGAAGTGGTTCTGGATATGGATGGCGAGCCAGACCCTGTGAAAACTCTTGGCGAATCCAGAAGTAGTGTGGCCAGCTGTTCTGGATGCAGGAGTAGAGCTACAGTCTGAATTACTTCAAATCGCAGGTTTTCAGATAAGCAAGAGCAAAAACTGCTTCCTCCATACGGATCGTTTCTCTGGAAACTATTGAACTCCCAATATCCTGCTCATCTGGAGTCAGGTCTAAAGAGACTACTCATTTTATTTTATTTTGTTGTTATTTTCAAAAGAGCGCTCTTCTCTGTCGATCTTTGGTATAATTTTCTTGTTGTTTACATTGGTTTATTGCACCGTTGCAACATTGTTACACTCAATTCCCTCAAACTTATTTTACTCCTCTCGAATCTATTCTATAAGCTTAACCTTACTATACTAAGCAGGTGTTACACAGCCTTATCTAAATTGCTACCAAAAAGGAAAGTTTGAAGCCTAATCTTAAACGTAGAGATAGTGTCTGTCTCCCTAATACGATCTGGAAGCTGGAGGAAAAGCTGAAGGCTCTGCCTCACATTCTACTTTTAAATACTAGGAATAGGAACCACAAGTAGATCCGCACTTTGAGAATGAAGTGCTCTAATGGGGTGAAGCAGTACTATAACTTTGTTCAGGTACGACTGGGCAGAGGCGGAGCCAGACATTTGAAACACCCGGGGCTTAGCCCTAAAGGGTAGTATGCATGTGGGATTTTTTTTTTTTTTTTTTTGGGGGGGGGGGGGGGGGGGGGGGGTGTTAGAAATGACTGAAAGATTAATCGGCTCTGTTTTGAGTTTTGTTAAAAAAAGAATGACTTCATATAGGGAAAAATATATATCACATCTGCAGGACACCTTAAACTAGTTTTTTAATTAAGCAGCGAGGCAGAACAAAATCAGGGCTGCATCAAGACACGAGGACTAAACCCCAATTCAACCAGACCCAGAACTGATCTGGAATTAAAACAGGACTACAACAGTTCAAAATCAGGACTACTTGGGACTTAACCAAGACAGAACCAGAATCAGAACTAGATGATAGCAGCACTAAAAATCATCATAGACCTGCACTACACTTATTTTTTAATTCTACCAAAGTACAATATTTAGATTGAGAAAAGTTTATATAATTATTTATCCTTGTTGTGCAAACAAGCTGCAGAACTTAATAAATATAGAATTTGAAAAATAACAAACCTAAAAAGAAACACTAGGTACGAGATACATGAGGACCTGTGATACGGTGATAATTGTAAATGGCACCAAATTGTATTCAAACTGAGCCACACTTATGGAGCTCCACAGTTCTCTTCCTGGTGTTTTGTTGACATCTCTTGATGTTCCCATGTCACAGAAACAGGCTCTGTGTTTTGCCTTATATGCATCCACAGGTGTGCCACCAGTTTACTCACATGGACTCTACGAACCAATCAGAAGCTTCTTCAGCTCAGGATGGAATCGTCTGCAGTTTCTTATTAATTAACAATAAACTTAGTGTATATGTACTCCTAAATTTGATGAAAGTGATAAAAAATAGAAGCTCTGTCTCTCTTTATTCTGACATTTAACTAATTCAAAAGATATTTCAATATTTATTTATGCAAAACAAGTTTACTCTAAATTGATGTTGTACAGTAAAAAATGTTCTTGTGTTTTCCATAAAGTGTAAATATCTGGTTTCAACTGTGAATATACTGCTGTGTGTTGAAGTTCCTCTTGTTTTGTATAGAAATATACTGAACAACATACAAAGCATAATATATAAAATAACATCTACCTGAGTTTTTCTTTGAAAGAAGCTCCTTATGTCCATTCTTGTATATCAGTGCATTACTGAAACCGATTTATTTAGCCATGGAGGGAAACAACTGAAAATATGAAATAAACACATGTAAGCTGAGACTCTCTAAAGAAACAGCTTTGTTGTTGTTCAGCTTTTCATGTCGCCGTTTGTTGATTCACTTGAAGAGCGAGTAACGTAATATTGGTCAAGTGATCAGTTTGATATCAATCTTTCGTGATGCACCGTCATATTTACATTATTTGTACAGTAGGAATGATTTGCTTTGGTACCTGGTCGAACTTCAGTTCTCCTCTGTCTGCCTGGCTGCGTTTCTCCAACAGCGCACTCGCAGGCAGCAGCTGCCCCGCCCCCCGCTTAGTGTCTGAGCTTGGATCAAACCAATATTAGGGGGGATTCACGCACAGTCGTAAATTCCCACAGTGTGGACTATGTGCTTCGAATATTGTGTGTAGTTTTTGTTTTATACAGTTGTCAGCCAGGCATCTAACTATGAAAAAATTACACTCCAAAAGACCCCGGGCTTCTGACAAAACAACCCGGGCTTAAGCCCAGTAAGCCCCCCCCCCCCGCTCCGCCACTGCGACTGGGCCTGATCATTCACTTTGTTTGTGATAGGAAGAATTTTAAATTTGGTTCTGGATTTAACAGGAAGCCAAAACAGGAGAAATCTGCTCTCTCTTTCTAGTCCCTGTCAGGACTCTTGCTGCAGCATTTTGGATCAGCTGAAGGCTTTTCAGGGAGTTTTTAGGACTTCCTGATAATAATGAATTACAGTCGTCCAGCCTGGAAGTAATAAATGCATGAACTAGTTTTTCAGCGTCACTCTGAGACAGGATATTTCTAACTTTAGAGATGTTGCACAAATGGAAGAAAGCAGTCTTACATATTTGTTTAATATGTGCGTTGAAGGACATGTCCTGGTCAAAAATGACTCCAAGGTTCCTCACAGTGTTACTGAAGGCCAAGGTAATGCCATCCAGAGTAAGAATCTGCTTAGATACCATATTTCTAAGCTTTTCAGGGCCGAGTACAATAACCTCAGTTTGATCTGAATTAAGAAGCAGAAAGTTAGCGGCCATCCAGGTCTTTATGTCTTTAAGACATTCCTGCAGTTTAACTCATTGGTGTGTGTTATCTGGCTTCATGGACAGATAGAGCTGGGTGTCATCTGCATAGCAGTGTAAATGTATGCTATGTCTTCTAATGATGCTGCCTAAGGGAAGCATGTATAATGTAAACAGAATTGGTCCTAGCACTGAACCCTGTGGAACTCCATAATTAACCTCAGTGTGTGAAGAGGACTCTCCATTTACATGCACAAACTGGAGTCTATTAGATAGATATGATACAAACCACTGCAGCACAGTACCTGTAATACAGGGAGTGCAGAATTATTAGGCAAATGAGTATTTTGTCCACATCATCCTCTTCATGCATGTTGTCTTACTCCAAGCTGTATAGGCTCGAAAGCCTACTACCAATTAAGCATATTAGGTGATGTGCATCTCTGTAATGAGAAGGGGTGTGGTCTAATGACATCAACACCCTATATCAGGTGTGCATAATTATTAGGCAACGTCCTTTCCTTTGGCAAAATGGGTCAAAAGAAGGACTTGACAGGCTCAGAAAAGTCAAAAATAGTGAGATATCTTGCAGAGGGGTGCAGCAGTCTCAAAATTGCAAAGCTTCTGAAGCGTGATCATCAAACAATCAAGCGTTTCATTCAAAATAGTCAACAGGGTCGCAAGAAGCGTGTGGAAAAACCAAGGCACAAAATAACTGCCCATGAACTGAGAAAAGTCAAGCGTGCAGCTGCCAAGATGCCACTTGCCACCAGTTTGGCCATATTTCAGAGCTGCAACATCACTGGAGTGCCCAAAAGCACAAGGTGTGCAATACTCAGAGACATGGCCAAGGTAAGAAAGGCTGAAAGACGACCACCACTGAACAAGACACACAAGCTGAAACGTCAAGATTGGGCCAAGAAATATCTCAAGACTGGTTTTTCTAAGGTTTTATGGACTGATGAAATGAGAGTGAGTCTTGATGGGCCCGATGGATGGGCCCGTGGCTGGATTGGTAAAGGGCAGAGAGCTCCAGTCCGACTCAGACGCCAGCAAGGTGGAGGTGGAGTACTGGTTTGGGCTGGTATCATCAAAGATGAGCTTGTGGGGCCTTTTCGGGTTGAGGATGGAGTCAAGCTCAACTCCCAGTCCTACTGCCAGTTTCTGGAAGACACCTTCTTCAAGCAGTGGTACAGGAAGAAGTCTGCATCCTTCAAGAAAAACATGATTTTCATGCAGGACAATGCTCCATCACACGCGTCCAAGTACTCCACAGCGTGGCTGGCAAGAAAGGGTATAAAAGAAGAAAAACTAATGACATGGCCTCCTTGTTCACCTGATCTGAACCCCATTGAGAACCTGTGGTCCATCATCAAATGTGAGATTTACAAGGAGGGAAAACAGTAAACCTCTCTGAACAGTGTCTGGGAGGCTGTGGTTGCTGCTGCACGCAATGTTGATGGTGAACAGATCAAAACACTGACAGAATCCATGGATGGCAGGCTTTTGAGTGTCCTTGCAAAGAAAGGTGGCTATATTGGTCGCTGATTTGTTTTTGTTTTGTTTTTGAATGTCAGAAATGTATATTTGTGAATGTGGAGATGTTATATTGGTTTCACTGGTAAAAATAAATAATTGAAATATATATATTTGTTTTCTGTTAAGTTGCCTAATAATTATGCACAGTAATAGTCACCTGCACACACAGATATCCCCCTAAAATAGCTAAAACTAAAAACAAACTAAAAACTACTTCCAAAAACATTCAGCTTTGATATTAATGAGTTTTTTGGGTTCATTGAGAACATGGTTGTTGTTCAATAATAAAATTATTCCTCAAAAATACAACTTGCCTAATAATTCTGCATTCCCTGTAGGGTTTTGGAGCGTGATGGGCATGGAAAGGATTTTGACCCGATCCGCCATTTTGGGGGTCTAAACAAAGCGTGAGCGAAAAAGGAGCAAAGGCACACACAACAGCCATGGTTCGTTCTTGCTGTGTGGTCCGCTGCAATGTTCGATCGCACGACTGGCAAGAGAATAAGCTTGAAAATGGTTTGTCTTTTCATTCTTTCCCAACCTGGAAGCAACATGAGCAGCTCGTGTATCGATGTTACCAAACGAAGGCGTCCAGCCTGGATAGCAACTGTGAGACGAGCTGATATCCAGTTCTCTTCCATCTCCAAATATCTGTTGGTGCTCCGGACATTTTCATTCCGGTAAGTTCTAAATATGTTCATATCACTCTTTATAGCCTATTAGTTTTATTTTCGATGCGCTCTGAGCTCATAGCAAATTAGAACAAACATCCTACTGAGTGATTTTGCAGAACTACCTTCTATTTATAGAGTTGCTAATTATTTGGCATTATTGCAGCAAACCAGCCCATGAAATGGATGAAACATCGTGACTGGGTTCCAGCGCTACACGAGGGACCTGCTTCAAACAGACCACCATGCCAATCAGATTACTTCTTCCATGTGAGGGTGAAGAGGTGACCCTCCTGGATAAGATGGTGAAGGTTTGCTGCATTTGGTGAACAGTGTGATAATAAAACCAGGGAAAAATGAAACCTGCTCCTGTTAAATATTCTTAAGTCTTTTGCTGTATAAATAGCGGTATTTTTTCAAAAGATACAGTAAATAAAGTCGTGTTAGTAGTGGGTGATATCATGTAAACACTGTCATGATTTTGTGTAAACATTTTGTCATTTGTAAACTATAAATGACATCATCATTGTACCGGATGTGATGTTCTATAAAGTGGTTTTAATTTTAAAAAAACAGGCAAAAATTTGTTTGTTTCTTTATTCAACTTTTGAACAGTGGTACTCAGTCAGTACATATTCAGTAAATGCAAATTATTTACACGGCAGTGCACTACAGGCATAAATCTAGACCCCTAGATAAAACATTATGGGTCATTCCCACAACCCACAGCTTTACTGTGTTCCAGCAAAGTATCCAATAGCAGTGACAACTCCTCCACAGTAGCAGGTGGGATTTTTCTGTTTTGAGGACGGCTCCTTTTACCTGTCACTACGGATGGTCTGTTTATGTTTTGATTGAGAGCCTTTTTTTGGGCAGCTGAAGAGGAGAAGTCCATCTTATGGCCAACCTCTGGCTGTATCTTGGTCACATTGCCCAGCAAAGTCCAGTATGCAGGTTCATCTGTAACAGTCCTTGTGCCACGGATCAACACTGTTGCTTCTACATTAAACAGAAGAGCAGTGACATGGCTGCAGGTCTCTGCGACTCCGGCCTTACAGGTGCAGTGGGCAGCTTCAACCTTCCCTGTGATGCTCACAGTGACCCATGGCTGCAATGCTGGTTCATTCAGTCTTTGAGAGTGCAGGACCTGAAACACACACAGACAAAGTTCATTTAAAGACAAGAACTAATGAGCCAAGGCCGACATAAATGTGTTTTATCTACTTTATCATAAATGTAACAAAGTGTCTAGAAAGTTAGCACACACATGTAATTATGCATTTCTTTATGTGTCCATCTATAGAACGCTGCATGTTATATTCTAAATCTGCCTGTTCTGTCAGAAACCTGCCTGCAGAAAATGAACCTAAAGTATGTAATGCAAGGATGTCATCACTTTAGAGATGGAGAAAGCATAACGTGACAATTATGAATCACCTAATATGATAAGGAGATTCTGCAGGTCATTAATCAATGTATAAAATTAAAATAAAATGTATTTTTAGGGACGCAAGATACAAATATGGAAGCAAGATGCATAATTAGAATTATTTATAATAAATATGAATAAATCATTGCAATTTCTTTAACCATAAAGAATAACTAAATCCTTCAGGACAATGTCACATCAATGCACTGAACTCACTATGTTATCCCTCTAACAGCCTCCACATGTTCTCACTGTAATTTCCCCTCATGAATGAATTTATGCTGCACTAATGTGAATGTTCGGATGGAAATCAAACGCATTTTACTCGCAGTACTCGAGCTGACTTACCTTTGTTTGAATGACAACTTGTACGCGTATGGGCAGAAATCTGTGCCATCAGAAACTGAATTTGAATAAGTTAAATTTGAATTTGAATTGCTCTGATTGAATCTGAATTGTAACTTGAATAAATGCTTTTGAAAACTGAATTTGAATTAGTCCAATTTGAAATTGAATTTATGGTTTGAAAATGATCATCACTAAATTGAAATTGAATTTTATATTTTGAAAGTGAATTGATTTGCTTTGAAACTGCATTTTATTCTTTAAAAATTCAGCTCTCGAATAATAACTAATAACTAATAAAGGTTATCTTATCTTATCTTATCTTATTTCAGTTTCACTTCTCACCATTCAGTTTCAGGTCTACGATTCAATTTCAGTTCCAAAATTCAGTTTTTTGGAACTTAATCCGGTTCCGGTTCAAGCGCAGATTAATAGAACTGCGTTTTACTAGCGGACCGAAAGTGTTACTGACGGGAATCTACAGCATCTTTAGCTGAATTAAGACTTCAGAAGTCATTTGTCATGTCGAATGACCAGCGGATAAACTCTCAGGTTGGTAATAAATGTATTACATGTATAAGAACAAGCGTCATGTTAACAAATGACAGCCGTAAGGTAACTTTTATGCTTATTGCAGCTGCTAGCTAAAAACGCTAATTTAGCGTAATTTGCCCTGAATTCAGCTTTGACAACAAATATGATCGACTGTTTCTAGTAGAATTCCAAAGTTGTCATCTTGGACCCTCTCAGAGTGCCCCCTCTGTATGCTTGCAGAGACCCCTACAGTAGGGAAACATGCAAAACGGTGTCCAAACCTTTGTGTTTTAGCTTTATTTATGTCTTACACAGCATCCCAACTCTTTAGCTAACTTAATAACTTTAGCTAAAGTGAATAGTTAGTCTAATTCATTAGTGCAGCATTACTGGATCACCTCTGTTTGAAGTGATATAATATGATATACAACTATCACTGTGTTTAACTACCATAATAATTCTTAGGGTACTGAGTGCATGCTTAATTAGATTTTTTTTTTTTTTAAAGCATACTGCTCCATTACTATGTTTGACAGGCTGAAGTTGTCGGGTCACCTCCTAAATCGACCATCTTTTACAGGTGTTTTGTGCCAGAAATGGAGTGTCCACTGAAGACTGAAGATACTGAATCTCTACGCCTTGCCATTGATCCCTCTTGTGCCTTCATCTAGACAAGAGACAAACTTAACCACTCTCATATGCTCTGTACCTACATCACCTTCCCTGACAGTCGTAGCTTGGCTCATCTGAGGGTGAAATTATAAGAATGTGTTATTTTGCAAAGTGCTCTCTAGGGTTCCTAAATAAAATATGGCATTGAGGTCATTTCTTTTGAATTAATCCCTTCTTCTGAAATATAAGAACCTCTCCTGGTTTTAATGGCACTTTGGATTTCTTTACTTTCTGTTCCACTTCCAAACCCAAATAGATGCTGACAAGCTGACACAGTGACATGGAAGAGGGAAAGAAGTTGGAAAGGACTACTACAAATAAACCTAATGCCTAACAATGAAAAATGTAAAATAAGAACAATAATAATAAAATGAAAAAAAGATAAAAGATGAAGTAACAAGTTTCTAGTTTTGTTTATTCCAAATGACCATCCAGATGTCTGTGACATGTGATGACAAACACCATAATGGAAGGCCTTAGTCATCACATGCTTAAATTCATATATTTTTGCATATGCTGAACAGGCAGTCAGACATGCTGTAACTGTGGGGTAGAAAACAGCATAAACACCATACGGCAGGGGTCTCAAACTCCAGTCCTCGAGGGCATGGCAAAGTTGCATGACACTGGCCCTTGAGGACTGGAGTTTGAGACCCCTGTCATATGGAATATGACAGGTGTGGTTGAACTGCATGAAGACTCTGAAGTTTGTCTTCTCTTCTGGCAGGACAGGAATGTGGCCTTGTCCTGTGAGCCACTGTAAGGATGTACTTAGAGTAGAACTGGACTGTCACCGGCCTCAGGCTCTTCACCCTTTTCAAAGACAAAGCAGTCATTTAGATAAAATATTAGATATTGTTTACCTGTAAATGCACAAAGTAAATTTAGAAATGTAATTATTGTTAAGAGTGAACAAGCACTGATAGTGTAATCTACAGCTGTGGCCAAACGTTTAGAGAATGAGAAGTGTTGTTTGCTTATTTACAAAGTTTGCTGTTTCAGTGATAGTTGTATATCATATTATATCACTTCAAACAGAGGTGATCCAGTAATGCTGCACTAATGAATTAGACTAACTATTCACTTTAGCTAAAGTTATTAAGTTAGCTAAAGAGTTGGGATGCTGTGTAAGACATAAATAAAGCTAAAACACAAAGGTTTGGACACCGTTTTGCATGTTTCCCTACTGTAGGGGTCTCTGCAAGCATACAGAGGGGGCACTCTGAGAGGGTCCAAGATGACAACTTTGGAATTCTACTAGAAACAGTCGATCATATTTGTTGTCAAAGCTGAATTCAGGGCAAATTACGCTAAATTAGCGTTTTTAGCTAGCAGCTGCAATAAGCATAAAAGTTACCTTACGGCTGTCATTTGTTAACATGACGCTTGTTCTTATACATGTAATACATTTATTACCAACCTGAGAGTTTATCCGCTGGTCATTCGACATGACAAATGACTTCTGAAGTCTTAATTCAGCTAAAGATGCTGTAGATTCCCGTCAGTAACACTTTCGGTCCGCTAGTAAAACGCAGTTCTATTAATCTGCGCTTGAACCGGAACCGGATTAAGTTCCAAAAAACTGAATTTTGGAACTGAAATTGAATCGTAGACCTGAAACTGAATGGTGAGAAGTGAAACTGAAATAAGATAAGATAAGATAAGATAACCTTTATTAGTTATTAGTTATTATTCGAGAGCTGAATTTTTAAAGAATAAAATGCAGTTTCAAAGCAAATCAATTCACTTTCAAAATATAAAATTCAATTTCAATTTAGTGATGATCATTTTCAAACCATAAATTCAATTTCAAATTGGACTAATTCAAATTCAGTTTTCAAAAGCATTTATTCAAGTTACAATTCAGATTCAATCAGAGCAATTCAAATTCAAATTTAACTTATTCAAATTCAGTTTCTGATGGCACAGATTTCTGCCCATATACGCGCTGACTCCACAGATAAGGTACGAAAATATATCAGGCTACGTCAATAGCGGTTGGTCTTCGGGGTTTCTACTCCACGGCCGTATTTCATACGGGTCCACATTTCCAATGCACGCTATTTTCTGCAAGTACCGCCGCTTCGCCTCTGGACGCAATCGGTCTCTATACAGTCCATTCTCTTTTGAGCTGCTTTTAAGCATCTTGTAATCGTCGTTCCAACACAGTATGTTTGTTTTGATTCGTAGACCCCGAAAATGGTGCCGTGCTCCCACAATGCATTGCGGCGTGACGTCAACTCCAAAGCCCTATACCTACAGCGCGCTCTAATCTGGGGTGTCCAACTCCAGGCCTCAAGTTCCAGTGTCCTGCAGGTGTCCTTGATCCAGCACAGCTGATTCAAATGGCTAAATGATCTCCTCAATAAAGGTGTCCAAATTCATAGGCTGTATCCTCCTGAGGACCCGGCCTTCGCCGTCTATGTGGGCCGTGTCTGCCAAAGACCGGGTAGGCCCGAAGTGCAAGCCTTTAGATTTGCGTCACCAGCTGTCTCGGTGGAGTTTACAAAACTCAGCTCCTTGCAATCTAAAATATAACAGGACACTGGCTTAATTCTTGACCATCTCACACTTTTGTTTAATCAGTTTTCTGTTTGATGTTTATTCAGCCGTGTAAAAACTATAACTTTAATGTCAGCCAAACCGATTTACTCAGGAACAAATCAAACACTGAAAAAGCCAAACAATAACATTTTTAAGTCATCTAAGTGACTTATATATCATGTTTAACCTGAGTGATATCATGTTTAAAGACCGCGGGGGGTTTGAAAACGATGTGCTATCGAGCTGATGGGTAACAGACGTTTCTGTCAGAGCACTTTTCCAAATATGTGATGTCTTGATAAATCGAGCAGATATTTGAAATTTACACAGCTACATTTTTGCCTGAAAATATCTAAAAAGTTTCTTTTGTGACCCAGAAAGAGTAATAAGAGTAATAGTAAAACTTAGTAGCGGGCGCCATTGTTGGAAAGTGGAATTGGCTGGGCCGCGCTATTAATTCTGGGATACACCCGACCCATCCTTCAAATTCGGGGAAAAGTAGGCCGCATTTGTCCGCCGCATTTGTCGGAGTCTACGAATTTGGACAGCCTTTGGCACATCGCTGTGACGTAATCGGTCTACAAATGCGGCCTCAGGATGATGCAGCCCAGGAATTTGGACACCCCCAACATGTCCTGAAGTTCAACAGAGGCCTGGTAACGAACTAATTGTGGGATTCAGGTGTGTTGACCCAGGGTGAGATCTAAAACCTGACAGTATGGAACGCACGATCTAGTTGTGTCGGTGTTGTTCCCACATCATCATAATAAATGTCGTTCCAGGTTCAACATTGCAAGTGACCAATCACATTGTTGTGACGTCATACTTTTGCGACTTCGGGAAAAAAAGCCTTAAAAAATTCTACTTAACTTGCGAGAAACCGCCTCTGTCCGCCGATCCAGCAATTTGGCAGGACAAGCACAGAGATGAGTCCACTGTCATAGGCCAAAAGAAGATCATTTGTAACCTTCACTAAAGCTGTTTCTGTGCTGTGATGAGCTCTGAAACCTGACTGAAACTCTTCAAATAAACCATTCCTCTGCAGATGATCTGTTAGCTGTTTGACAACTACTCTTTCAAGGATTTTTGATATGAAAGGAAGGTTGGAGATTGGCCTATAATTAGCTAAGACTGCTGGGTCTAGAGATGCTTTTGAGTAAAGGTTTAACTACAGCCAGCTTGAAGGCCTGTGGTACATAGCTGATTTTTGTATTACTTTCCCTGGAACACTCTCTCACAGTCTGTCTAAAACCTAAAAGAGAATTATGGATTTGATCAACTGGTCTCTGAATGCTATTGACACCCTTTAACAAGAAGTCTGGGCTCGGGAGAACCCGAGAGCCCTGGAGGGACTTTCCCTGCCGGATACACGATGGATGGGTGGCAGAGGATCGTGTGCCTGGCGGGACTGTCGATCGAGGACGCTGAAGATATCTACCTATTCGGAACCATGATAACAGGGTTCTTGCTGATCGGAGCTGGCTTGGCCCTGGCTTATCGGAGAATTAAGAAAGCGGAACCAGCTGTTCAAACCCCCACAAGGCTGCCCGCTGGGATTGGAACGACAGGTGCGACTTCTCAGAAAGGGTTCACTGAAGGCAGCATGGTTAAGAGCTTGGAGGCGCTTACGACTGAGCGCAGATACTGAAGGACCCTGGGCGGAAGCTACATCTCGGATCAGTTGGCTGCGGTCATGAGGTCTCAGAATCTGCTATGTGAGCAAAAAGAGTAACAAGACTACAGAATCGATGGCTAATAACATCACGGAGAAACTCGCAGCTATTAACGGGAGATTGAGAGATCAGTGTCAGAGTGTTAAAAACAGCTTGAAATTCTCATGAGTTGTTTGCAAAAGAAAAATTACCATCATAATGCGGCTACCCCTTCGCCGCCAGCTGTGAGCTCAAGGCCGGAGCCGAACAACACCACCCTGATAACGACTGTGTTTAGTCTGTTCTTCCCATTCCCTACAAGGCCACCTGGGTTGGCTGGAAGACTGTTTACTTAGCCTGGCAGGGCGAAGGACACTGTCTCAGCTGAACTATGGACACGCACACACATACATATACTGATACTGATAAGCACTCACTGACACATCACCCTCCCTATCCAACGCCACCTCCAACGCTTACCTCCCCTCTGATGTGGACATCGGGTCAGCTGGAGGCGCAGTCGAAGATTGCAGCGGTCCCAGATCAGATGTACACACTGGAACTCTTTCCCATGTTGCTGTCTGTGTTTATTGTGCTATGGTGTGTTGATATCTGTGCATTCCTGTATTATCCTTTTGTGTTGCACATTTCGATGTTTTTTTTCCTCGCTACCTGGCCTGACCTGTCTCCCCAATGTGATGTTTGTATTGTATGTACGGTCGGCAAGGTCTGTCATCTCGGTTGTGGGCAAAAGACCTGCAACTGACAAATAAAGGCTATCTCATCTCATCATTATTAGAGATAGGTTGATCATATTTAACAGTGAGGCATTAATTAATGGAACTTAAGGATTTTTGAAGCTAAATTAAGATCTTCTTTATATTATAGTACTTTTGATTTGTGGCTTTTTTTTTTCAGAGGAGCTACAGTATCCAGGGTCATACGCAGTGAAGATGTATGACTGTTACCAGGATAACCAATCTCTGGGAGTAGAGATCAGGTAGTTGGCACATGGCACTGATGAAGATAATAGTGGAGTAATTATAGTCTTACACTTAGTTACAGCACTTTCAGAAAGACATCTACTTTAATGAATTGTATTCCACATGCTGCTGTTTAATCTAATATTTTCATTTCCTCTTCACCATCACGCAGGCATCCTATTTTCGAAGCTGCTTGGAATAATCTACCGAGTGCTAATAGTGACTGCATTACCTTAGGCTACACTGACTACAGGAGCCTGGCTAGCTACAGGTTTTTCAAGGGTGCAAAGCCAGGCCTCCATCGTTATTACTCAAGGAGGCCGAGGAGTAACTAAACATCTGACACACTGAGCAGGAAAGTGCAGCAGGGACAGGTGAAGAGGCCATGCTACTAGAGAGTTGGCTATGAGCTAAGCTAAGGTAGCAAATCCCTAATGACACAGTGAATGAATACTGTCAATATAATTAGCAAGTGAATCAACCGAGAGTGTGCTTTGAGTAAAGCACTTGAAAAATTTCACTATGAAATAAGAAGCCTTTATTTTAACTGGCTACCCTAACCCGGCAAAGAAGAGGAGCCATCATGGTTCCTGTATGGCATGTACCACTGGTAGATAGAAAAGCGGTTGATATTGAAAAATCCAACCAGTTGCTAGACAAAGCTGGACTGTAAAACAGCACAGAGGCGCTAATCATGATAGCACAGGAACAAGCTCTAAGCAGAAGATCTATTGAGGCTGGGGTCTACTGCACCAGGGAAGACCCCAGGTTCAGGCTGTGCAAAGATGCCCCAGAGACAATCCAGCACCTAACAGTAGGTTGACAGATGCTAGCATTGATCTCCATAACCAAGTGGTTAGCATAATATACAGGAACATCTGTGCCGAGTATGATCTGGAGGTCCTGAGGTGAAAATGGGATATGACTCCTGCGTTGGTTGAGGACGACCAAGCTAAGATCCTGTGGGATTTCCAGATATAGACGGACAAACTGGTGATGGTTAACCAATCGGACAAGCAGAGGAAGATGGCCATAGAGAATGATATAGCTATACCAACTGATAGCAACATCAGGAAGAAGGATCACGATAAACTCGAGAAATACCAAGTGGTGCGAGAGGAACTCGAGAAGATGTGGAAGGTGAAGGTAACAGTGGTCCCCGTGGTAATCAGGGTGCTCAGGGCAGTGACCCCCACACTGGCCGAGTTGCTCCAGCAGATCTCAGGAACAACAGCCTTCTCTGTCCAGAAGAGCAAACACAGTCCTGGGAACAGCAATGATACAGGATACTCGAGCTCCCAGGACTCGGGTAGAGTACCTGAGTTTGAAGGATAAAAGACCACCATGTGGTATAGCTACAGGCATCCAGTTTCCAGTCTACTTCATCCCAGAGGTATTCTCTTGGATTAAGGTAAGGATTCTGTGCAAGCCAGTCAAGTTTTTCCATACCAAATTCACTCATCCATGTCTTTATGCACTGGTGTGCCTTTGTGTTGGAACAGGAAGGGGTTATCCCCAAACTGTACCCACAAAGTTTAGACAAGGAAATTGCCCAAAATGTCTTGGTACGCCGAAGCCCTAAGAGTTCCTTTCACATAGAATTAAGGAGCCGAGCCCAGGCACTGAAAAACAACCTCACACCGTAATCCACCCTCTACCAAACTTACACTTGACACAGGGCAGTCAGACCAGTACAGTTCTCCTGGCAACCACTAAATCCAGACCCATCCATTCGATTGCCAGATGGAGAAGCATGATTCGTCACTCCAGAGAATGCATCTCCAAGGTTCTAGAGTCCAGTGGCAGCATGCTTTATACCAGCGGTCCCCAACCTTTTTTGCTCCATGGACGGTTTAATGTGAGACAATATTTTCATGAACCGGCCTTTAAGGTGTTGCAGATAAATACAACAAAATAAAATGATGTGAACAAGACAGAAACTGGTATTTTGTAAATATAATAATAAACGTGAATTCACTGTGTAATTGTGTAACTTTATTTAGCAGCGTCCTCCTGAAATGCGCCAACAACACTGAGAGTAACATCCTCCTCTCTGCCCCTTAATGCTCTCTGGTCGCTACGGTAACACATAAATATTTCTTTCAAAATAAGACACAACTACAACACGGGAAAAGACCCAGGGAAACCGAGTTAACGATAAAAACCCTGAAAACCATAAATTTCACACCCAAGCCTCAACTCTCTGGTACCGGTCCGTGGCCCTGAGGTTTTGGGACCGCTGCTTTATACCACTGCACCTGATACTTTACCTGACTAAAATCTAGCTGCTTGGCCATGCAAACCCATTCCATGAAGCTCTTTGGGCATTGTTGTTGAGCTAATTTGAAGACCACATGAAGTTTGGAGGTCTGTAAACAATGACTCTTACTAGTCCTCTGTGCCTCAGCATTCACTGACCCCAGTCTGTGACATGGCTTAGCATTTGTGAGTTGCTGTCATTCCTGATCACTTGTGCTTTGTTATAATAGCGCTAACAGAGCTGGAATATTTAGTAGCAAAGAAATTTTACAACTGGATTCGTTGGGCAGATTGTATCTCACACTGGTGTCCACTGGCGTCCTGAGAATGACCCATTCTTTATATATGATAATATACAAATATGTAATATTTATATTTACTTATTTCTACAAGACAGCACATGATTCTTTTTCCTTATCTTTATTCATTCCAAATGAGACAGCAGCAAGTCAGCATGGTAATATTAAACTGTCCTTGTGCTCTCCTCTAATAACAGTATTACATCTTTTCAGTGACAGCAAAAAATGATACAGTGAAAACTGTAATTATAATGTCTAATTGGCATATTTTAATAGAATGAAGTAAATTACTACAGCCTCATGAAATAATTACAAAAAACAAAGCAATTATGGTCTACGGGCACCATTCAGTCTGATAATTGCAGTGGTGCTCTGTCTGACAGCAAACAGAATTAGACTGGGCGGAGCTGGAGCCTTCGCTTCCTTTTCAGTCAACTTCTCACAGTCTGTTTCTTTTATCGAACCAATGACAGAAAAAAGAGATTAGGTTATTTTGAAAACACAGCACTATATTCACCACTTATATTATGTTGTCTACATAAAAGACAGTCAAATACATAACATTTAATTATTTCATTTTATATTTATTTATCTTTGTTTTCTGGATTTTATACATTCTGGATAAGTTGCAACTGACAGGCAAGTAAAATGAAGCTGAAACAACTTATTTGGAGATATTGTGTGCAGATGAACAAATGGTGCCATTTGAAAATAAAGATGAGCAAAAGATTATGGTGGGCAATCCGTAAACACAATAAGTCTGAGGAAGACCGCAATGCAACTGAATTCAGTTTTTTGTGTATGGTACCAAATCATAACAACCGTCGCCTCGAGACCCTAGACCTCATTTATTGTACATATAAATAATATGTACATACAATGTGTGTTATTGCTATTTTATTATATTTAGTATTAAGCATTATGTTGTTAAGCACACAAGAGTGTATAAAATGGCACTGGGCACCACAGAGTCATGAAACACGATTCTCAGGGTGGTGCCACAGACAAAAGCCTCTACAGACAAAACAATAGACTCCTCCTCTGACTGCAAAGCAATCCAAATTATATTTTTATTCCTGAATATACTGAGCGAAATGTTTTGGCATGCATCTTAATATCTTTGGTTTAACTTTGAATCACTAAAGAAAATCCATGCAGTCCACACAGGACCATAGTGACTCATCATGAGCATGACACATGCTTCAAACACATCTGTGTCTTATTGGAGTTATTTGTTCATGCAATACAGGTTCAATCCAGGCACCAGCCAGTTTTTCATACCAAATGTAACATGGTTTTAGCCTACATATGTCTGTCTGTCCATCCATCTGCTTTCAGTTCAGCATTACTCTGGAGCTGGATCATTTCCCAGCTGGCATAGAATCGAATAAAATAGAATAGAATAGCCCTCTTTTATCATTGTACATGTACAATGAAATGTACAGGAATAAAATCTAAATAGTAAAACAGCAGGAATAAATAACAAACAGATGAGATATATGTACCATCAAAAGAATTATATAGAAACTGGCAGAATATATATGAAACAAGAGAAAGGCACAGATTCTGTATATGAGAGTGGGCTGAGTGATGAGGGTTACTTAGACCATGGGCCACATTAGTGATTTAAGTGGGCAGGAGCTGGGTGTGGGGGGATAGTGTTTGTTAACAGTCCAAATGGCTCAGGTGAAGAGGCTGAGTCTGGAGGTGTGGGACCTGATTGAGCGGGTCAAACAGGTGGTTGGCGGGGTGCAAAGGGTCATTTGTGATGGCCCTGGTTTTTCTGAGATAGCAGGATCTGGCGTTGTCCTCCAGGGGTGGCCGAGGGCAGCCAATGATTTTTTTGGGCAGTGTTTTATTGACCCTCTGTGCAGCCTTCCTGTTCTCAGCAGGGGCCCCTGTGTACCAAACACCAAGGCAGTAAGGCCAGCAGCAGCTTCCAGCCCAGGTTGTTCTTCCTGAGGACACGAGGGAAGTGCAGCCACTGCTGGGCCTTCTTTACCAGGATGATGGTGTTGTGGGTCCAGGTGAGATCAGTGGAGATGTTGGTGCCCAGAAACCTGAAGGTGGAGACAGATTCCACCTTTTATCCCTTTGTTATGAGAGGGCAGTGAACCTGTCTGTGCCTCCTGAAGTCTATTATGGGTTCTTTTGTTTTAAGGACGTTCAGCTTCAGGTTATCTTCTGCGCAGCAGCGGGACAAGTTCTCTACCTGCGCCCTGTAATCTGTCTCATCTCCATCAGAGGTGAGCCCAACTAAGGCGAGGGGCTGAGAAGACAGCAATGTGGGGATCTGGTTCTGAGTGATAGGGTCGAGTCGAACTGATTGTGGCTGGTTGGTTAGGAAATCTTTGATCCAGGAGCAGGTGGCAGGAGGGATCTTAAGGTGGTCCGGTTTGGTGGTGAGGATGTCTGGGATTATGGTGTTGAGCTCTGAGTCCGCAAAAAGCATGGCGCTCTTCCTGTTCTTTAGATGGCTCAGCACTCGGAGACGAGTGATGGTGAGCGCATCCTCTGTGGACCGATTTGCTCTGTAAGCAAACTGGTGGAGGTCGAAGGAGGGTTGGGTTTTGTGTTTACGTCTTTGTGCAGAATCCGTGTTCCTGCTCTCATTTACTGTTTTAGCTGTTTGGTGGTTGATGAAATTTTGTGAGGTTCAACCTGAGATTCTGACGTTTCGGGCAAAATAAATTTATATTAAAAAATCGATTCAGGATTTTAATGAATTGATATCACGTTATCCAAGCCAGAATCGATTTTAATCGATAATCAAAACCCACCCCTACTTAGGTAGTTCTGCCCTTTCATTGTGATGGCTCCTGGACTGTAGAGGTATCCCAGACATACCCAACCATAAGAATGTATAAGTACTTTTATAAAATGTTCTTATATAGACAGAACATTATGTAAGTCCTTTTGTTGTAGAATTTTTTGTTGTTGTTTTTCCTAGAGTAACACAAGATGTCCATCCCGGGGATCTCTTGAGGTTTCCACAGGTCTACGGAGAGTTCTTTAATGCATGTGACCAAGAAGTGACCTTTATGTAGGTCACATGTTTTCTTGCCATCTCTGTCTGCTTTTTCCATCTAGAGGGACCTTCTTTTAGAAAGTCTTTGCTTGTCTGCTTCCTTCAACTCCTGCAGTGCCCTTTCAGCCTAAGGTGACAACAACTCTGCCTAATTGTTTGGAAGGGAGCTGTGAAGCAGACTGCCCCACCATGTTAGGGTCATGGCAAAAACGAATGGTCAGAGCGCAAACAAAATGTACTACTGTGTTCAGCAGCCACTATTTCAAAATCGATTCTAGCACAGAAAAAGTCCACGTTTTCCAAATACCAAGCTCACACGATAGACAGACAGACAGACGGACAGACAGACGGATATGGGATGAAGAGAAAGAGAAGAGACAATGACATATAATAAACAATGTTAGAAAGAAGACAACATGTAATGACATGCAGCAGGTGCATATAAACACCTGAAAAGATCTGAGTGTGTCGGGTTCTGACATCCAGTGTGAGTATTTGTTTATACACGTTTCTAAGATTTTAAAAGCATGGCAAAGAAAGCATGGCACCGCCGCAGTATTTAGAATTAAGAAGATAACGTTTTTCTTCTGCACAGCACCACAGTGGATTGTAAATAAAATAATCAGCATGTCGTTTAGGGTTTAATAGGTTTTACAAAATGTTTGCATTAACTCTTTAGTAATTACAACCATTTTAAACACAAACCCCATTTTCAGAACTTCAAAATTAAGTTATTTTCCAAAACGTGGATGCAAATGTTTTTCATTCAATGACTGGCTGAAGTCTAGAACTTAGACAATGATATATCACTTGCACTAACATCTCTTTGGACCTTATGTTTAAAATTACAGTTTAAATTGGGAGACTATTTATGAAAATGGCTGTAATTCCTGAACAGCCACTAAATACTAAACTAACACCTAAAACCAAAAGTGTGGACTACTCACTGTAAGTATATTTCTTCTTTCTTTACTACTGTAAATACAGACTCACAAACAGATTCCAGTTTTATTTATTTTATATTTGTTTTTGTTTTGTTTTTCTAAAAAATAGCAACGTTGAAAGTGCTCTACCAAGTGTAAAGTTTGGTGGAGAGGCCATTATGGTGTGGGGGTGTTTTTCCGGAAGAAACTAATTCTTCAGCATACAAAGATATTTTGGACAACTTCATGGTCCCAACTTTGTGGGTACAGCTTGGGGATGGCCCCTTCCTGTTCCAACATGACTGCACACCACTGTACAAAGTCCAAAAACACATGGAAGAACTTAACTGGCTTGAGTTAGAGCAGCGACTGTGTCCTTCTTGTGCAACATCAGTGTCTGACCTCAAAAATGGGATTCTGGAAGAATAGTCTAAGGAGCTTGGAACGAAAAGCGTCTGGACTTCTTTAAGTTGTGTTTCACCTCTCATCTGAGAGGCTTCTTCAGTTCTAAGGTTTATGTCTGCCATTTATAATGTCTCCCCCAAGAGACTCTCAAAGGGCTTAAATCTGGGACTTTTCACCATTTGACCCTTGAACTGAAGAAGCTTCTCGAATGAAACGTCTTCAAGCAACTTAAAGAAGTCCAGACGCTTTTCTTTCCACGCTCCTTAGACTACGATGACCTGGATGACTGAGAACCTTCACAGACATATTGGGAAGAATAGTTAAAAATTCCCATAAACATGCTCCTGAACCTTGAGGAAAGCCTTGCCAGAAAAGTTGCCATTATAGCTGCAAATTGTGGAACAACATGATATTAAACCCTATGGACTGGGATGCCACTTGAGTTCATGTATGTGGAAAAGCAGACAACTTGCCTGATTCACCCATTTGCAGAAGCACTTTTTTCTTTGCTCTTCCTTTCTTCATGTGCACTCATACTCCGATGGGTGCATCGGAGAGCGACCTGAGGTTAGTGTTTTAGTGCCTTGTCCAAGGCAGGCGCTACAGCCACCTCCTGCTGGTGTTTCAGCGTTTTCCAGTCAAATTCAAATTCAAATTCAAATTCAAATTTTATTTGTCACGTACACAGTCATACACAGTACGATATGTAGTGAAATGCTTGGACAACTGCTCGTGACCTAAAGAAAACAAAAAAGGAAAAGGCTATGAATAAGATAGGAAATAAATATGAAAAATTAAAATGGGTAAATTTAACTAAGAAGGAATAAAATATAAATTAAGGTTAAAAATGAAATAACTGTACAACACAAATTAGAATGAAGGGTAAATTTAACTGGGAAGGAATAAGATAAAATATATAAATTAAAGTTGAAAATAAAATAACTGTACAACAAAATACACAATATAGAACTATATAAGAATGTATGAAGAAATATAAATAAATATATACACAATAACAGCAGCTGTACAAGTATTAACCAGTCCATGACAGGCTTAAGCCTTGGTGGTTCCTAGGTTGTTCCTGAACATCCTAACCAATCCTGTCATCTGAGGACGACAGTTTCAGAAAGTAGTGACACATCTGAATATAGGACTTGTTTGAACTCTGATCTTCGAATCTGAAGTTGTTTAAAATGGTTTCCAACATGTTTAAATGCACAATTCTCCTTCTTGGGTCCTTAATTGAGAAAAATTCAATTTCATTTATACAACACCAAATTATAACAGCAGTCGATTCAACGGGTCAAGGCTCGCTGTGCGGCAGACAAAGGTAGGACCCAAACGCAGGAGTCAGAGGTGGGAGAAATAAACTGAAGAGGTAGATTTATTTGCCGTGATACTAAAAATGAAGTACAAAGAAACACTAAAAGAAACAAACAAAAGATAAACTACAAACTAAGACTCGGCAAAAACAAAGGAACAACACACACGAACACAGTTAATGTGGACGATACGACAACGAACACAGGGAGACCAAAGACTTAAATACACACTCAGGTACCGAGGGCATGGACACGTAAGGGAACACAGCAGGAACAAACAAGAGACTATCAAAATAAGACAGGAAACACACAGACAGAGACTCTGACGTAAATGGCCTGCATTTGTATAGCGCTTTACTCAGTCCCTAAGGCCCCCAAAGCGCTTTACACTACATCCAGTCATCCACCCATCCACACACTGGTGATGGCAGCTACATTGTAGCCACAGCCGCCCTGGGGCGCACTGACAGAGGCGAGGCTGCCGGACACTGGCGCCACCGGGCCCTCTGACCACCACCAGTAGGCCAACCTGGGGTTAGTATCTTGGAGACAAGAGTAACCACTGAGACAAGACCGTCTAAACACAGGACAAGATTAGACACTGATCGAGAGCTAAGGTCACCAAGAACTGAAGGCTAATGAAACACACTTTAAACATGACGAAACAATAACCATGAACCTAGGAATCACATAGAATATTAAAAACAACATAATGTCCAGAACTAGAAAACACGGGGTAATAGACCCAGTACCATGACACAAGGTGTTTTTTATTTTAAGATAAAGATCCTACAATAATACAGAGAAAACCCAAATGACTCACTTTGAGGAAACATTTAGCGACAGTGGGAAGGAAAAACTCCCTCTTAACAGGAAGAAACCCCCGACAGAACCAGGCTCGGGGAGGGGCGGGGCCATCTGCCATGACCTATTGGCATGATGGTTGAGAAACAGGACAAAAACCTGTGGAAGAGTCAGAGATTAATAATAACTAATCATTAAACGCAGTGAAGTGTGTAAGCACATACAGAGTGAACAAGATGAATGTACAGAAAACACTGAGTGAATCGTAGGAGGGACCTACACCACAGCAGAAAAGACCTGTTGCAGCATAACTAAGGGAGGATTCAGGGTCACCTGGTCCAGCCCTAACTATATGCTTTAGCAAAAAGGAAAGTTTGAAGCCTAATCTTG
Organism: Aulonocara sp. 'chitande type north' Nkhata Bay; assembly: GCF_057382095.1. Taxonomy (NCBI): domain Eukaryota; kingdom Metazoa; phylum Chordata; class Actinopteri; order Cichliformes; family Cichlidae; genus Aulonocara; species Aulonocara sp. 'chitande type north' Nkhata Bay. Next base: position 1,232,334 of record NC_141355.1, on the reverse strand, counting down.
AAAGTAGAGATAGTGTCTGTCTCCTGAATCCAAACTGGAAGCTGGTTCCACAGAAGAGGGGCCTGGAAACTGAAGGCTCTGCCTCCCATTCTACTTTTAAATACTCTAGGAACAACAAGTAGGCCTGCAGAGCGAGAGCGAAGTGCTCTAATAGGCTGATATGGTACTACAAGGTCATTAAGATAAGATGGGGCCTGATTATTTAAGACCTTGTATGTGAGCAGCAGGATTTTGAATTCTGGATTTAACAGGAAGCCAAAACAGGAGAAATCTGCTCTCTCTTTCTAGTCCCTGTCAGGACTCTTGCTGCAGCATTTTGGATTAGCTGAAGGCTTTTCAGGGAGTTTTTAGGACTTCCTGATAATAATGAATTACAGTCGTCCAGCCTGGAAGTAATAAATGCATGAACTAGTTTTTCAGCGTCACTCTGAGACAGGATATTTCTAACTTTAGAGATGTTGCACAAATGGAAGAAAGCAGTCTTACATATTTGTTTAATATGTGCGTTGAAGGACATGTCCTGGTCAAACATGACTCGTCACATTACCACTGGAGGTAAGTATTATTTATAAAAATTATTTCCTGTCCATTTACATAATTATATTGTTTTACTTATTTATAATTATTTATATGTTATGTGGTTTATAACATAATTCAGAATAATTGTATAGAATATATCTCTTTGGAAAATAGAGTATAATTAACATGATTCATTATTCATTAACTGGATTACATATGTTTAAAATAAAACAATCATTTTTCAGATTTAAACTGATGGTGCAGAAGAGCTGTATGGTCTAAGTGTAGGTGGTGTTTTTGCTAAGAAAGCTGCACGTGTGGTGGCTTTTTACATGGCAGGTCATTTATGTCCAGGAAAGTATAGTTTTAAAGGATATGGTCTCCTTCAGACTGAACCAGAACCGTTTGACCTGATGGCATTTCAGTCATTCAGTCAGTGATAACATCATCAAAGTCTTGCAGGCAGCTAACTATGAAAATAAACACCATGAAAGAACAAGCAGCTCAGGCTTGGTTAATACTGTTTTTAAATGGTTTTGTTCTTTTTATCTTTTTGTGTCTGATACTGAGAGATGTAGCCCTCATTCTGGATAAGAGATGTTTGTGTGTGTCTGGGATTTTATTCATATGTCCATTAAATGAATAATCTGAGTGTGGTCGTTTTCAGACCCCAATCTTTTTTCATGTAGACTTAAGAAAAAACATTAAGGTGTTGCCTGCCAAAAGAATTTTTCTGGAGAAAATACAAAGTGCACGGCTGTAAATCGAACAATAAATTCTTACCGTGACAACAAATTATTATTATTTTCTAATAATAATTGGGATTACAATTGCTTAGTTTGTTATTACAAATAGGGCTTCAAACGGTTAGAAAAACTGCCCAATGTTCTCCCACAGGTCCAAAGACAAATGACTCATCTAAACAGGACAGGATTTAGTAGCAGGTTGTGGTCTGGATCTAACTGACTGTTGTAAAACACAGTCTGCTTAGTGAGCGACAAGTGCTGCAGGCAGCAGCAGGATCTTATAACTTACTGACTGCTGGTACTTAATATATAATGCAATATACTACACTGTGCCATTTGTCATTTGAAGCAAGACACAGATTATGGCTCAGGGCAGTGCATCTGTCCTAGAGGCTGCTGGGAAATGGACTAAAAGCTCCTCCAGCTGAGCTGAGCCAATCACATGCTGAACCCTTGATCACCCTCACTCCTCCTCTAGAGCACTTTAGCTTCACACACACATAAACACGCTGTCTCTCAAATTTTTCTCCTACTTTTAGTTGGCTTTCCATTTTCTCCTTTCTCTCTGTGTTGTAGACATGAGCACATATGCCAGCAATGCACGCACGCGCGCGCGCGCACACACACACACACAGACACACACAGATGCACACACACACACACACACACGCACACACACACACACACACACGCACACACACACACACACACACACACACACACACACGCACACACACACACACACACACACACACACACACACACACACAGACAGAGAGAGCAAACCTTTCCCTGCTGATTTATTCCACTACACAGGAATTAGCCATTTCCTTTTGCAGCACACTAACCAGTATAGAAAGCAAGCTTCAGGCATCAACCTAGAGTTAACTACTGGTCTCTGTAGCGTCTCCTCTCTACAGGCAGTCTAAACCCGGTGGGAGTCTAAATGAACCATATTGGGATCCTACTGGGGGCAGTCTAGTTTCTTTGACAAATAATCCCTGGCATTTATCAATCGAGTCGTGGTCAGCAGAGTGACGAGCTCTAAAGCCAGCTTCCCACCAAGAAGGAGCATTTAGAAATTTTAACAACACAATTCAATTTGTGCTGGGCATCACTGCCACTCCTTTTTGTAACAATGTATGCACACGTGCCACAAATTAAAATGAGGGGGAGGTTAGGGAATTGTCAGCCTTCAAATGGCTGACATAAGTTACAAGCAAAATTTTAATTAGCCAGGGGGAGTGGAGTGATAATTCAGAGGGGCCCTGTTCTGTCAGGGGCTCGTCTACATTGTGTTCCTTCTTTCAGCAGGCATCTGGAGACTCCAGCAGGGCCCCAGCAAACGTCTACTTAGGATATAACTACTTGTCACACACAATGAAATGTAGGGACCCTCTCCACATTAACACCCTTCACTAAAGCAATAGTCATACTGAGGATGCTTGAGTAGGGATAATAAATTCATCGAATGTTGTCTCCCATTAGCCAGTTATACATATTTTAAATTGTTGCTCATTACTTTTGTATAGATTTGTATCTTTAATTATTTTATAGTAATAAAGTATTTTACATGTTTGCTTTGGTTGGAAAAAACCTGGATGTTGACCCGTAAATATATTAATAACAGATCGATGGTGAAACCGGTCTGGACTGGTTCTATGCAGCAGAGGTGGGACCAAGTCATTGTTTTGCAAGTCTCAAGTAAGTCTCAAGTCTTTATCCTCAAGTCTCAAGTAAGTCTCAAGTAATGTCAGGCAAGTCAGAGTCGAGTCTCAAGTCACTGGTGTAAAAGTCCGAGTCAAGTCACAAGTCTGAAATTTTGAATTTCAAGTCCTTTCGAGTCTTTAAAAAAAAAAAAACGAAAAAATAATGTTGCAGTTATGCTAAATGTAAATATTAGACCATGTAATTTTTAAATCTGTGTTTTTCTCAACACATGACAAAATAGTGAACTTAGAAAATATACACAAATTGTGAAATTGCACCTCTTTAAAATGCAGCTCAATTAAACCTAGCTCCAAGAATAATTTTCACCGACAGTTCTGAGATAAGCTGCATGTTATTCTTGGATGCGCTTGTAGGACCGGTGTCGTGCCAAAGTAGGTATCCCCGACAGAATTTGTTTCCCCTGTGCTGGGAGCACGCAGGAAGTACTGATGTTTTCATTTTGTGAAAAATTAGTATCGTTACATTACCATTCAGTTTGAGGGTTACAACAGAAAATTATATATTTATTGCTCACGGGGTATCAGATGGGATTATTTTAATAAACCATAAACATTTTGGCTAATAACTATTTTTATTCTCCTGTAACTTTATTATATAAAGAGCTAAATCCTCCAAAGTTTCAGGAGAAATGCGTCATAATAAGAAGTGTTTGTGAACGAAAAATCAGCAATGTGGGATACTGTTTGTCTGTGATTTACACAGGGGGAACAAATTCTGTCGGGGATACCTAGTTTGGCACGATAGTAACTTCAGGTCACTGCAACAAGCCCAGGTACAGTTTACCGACGGATGGGTGCAGGACCTTGAAATGCACCGTGTAGAACGAAAGACCATCGTACGTATCATAAGTTTACCAGTCTCACAAATCGTCGTCATAAATACACATTCCTTAACCGTTTATTAATAGGACCTTTGAGCTCAACGGTAATTAATTAGTAGTGGAAATAATTTCTGGTTCATCACAGAAATGTAGCAGTGACAATAATACTGTATGCTGTAATCGTACTGGGCAATTAGTGATACAAAAAACCTGTTTTATCCTGTGAATAAAAGTATATGTTTTTGTCAATGTACCATAATAACAGAAGCGAAACACAATATTGTGTCAGGACAATTCACTATTTATGCACAATAAACAAAGGAGCATAGCGCGACAATTTCTGTTCAGCGCCAGACTTGCTTGTAACCTATATCACCAATTATGTTATGAAAATGACGTATTAACTACAACAGCAGACTGACCTTCGTGTAAATGCTTGGAGCAGACTAACCTGTGAGCTGGAGTGTTCTAGGACGTTATATTTGGTCTTTGAATGGCTGCAATCCAGTCGCCTCTTTGTTACTTCGGAAACATGGCTCGAACAATTTCTCTTCAACGACGTAATCCGATAACAACCGATCTCTTTACCCGTCGGCTTCCCGTGGCTGTCATGCGACCGGCTATTGCAGTTAATAATACAACGGCTTCTTGACATTTTTGTGTTTCTTTTTATCGCTGTGTGACTGATTTCAATTGAAAGCCTGCGTGCGCTAGTACCTCTTGCCACGAGTTCCCAGAATCCTTTGCGGTTTTACCCCTGAATGACGTCACATTTTCAATCTCCATATAATATGCATGTTAAATTTTATATTTGGGGTAAAATATCAAGTCTTTTCAAGTAAACCGGTTCAAGTCCAATTCAAGTCCCAAGTCATTGGTGTAAAAGTCCAAGTCAAGTCACAAGTCTTAGAACATTTTTTCAAGTCAAGTCTAAAGTCATAAAATTAATGACTCGAGTCCAAGTCATGTGACTCGAGTCCACACCTCTGCTATGCAGCACTTTTCCACACAACTTGCTTCAATCAAACAGTTACTTTTTTTCTCTGCTGTTTCTAGATAAGTGCTTTCTATCTAACATTTGCGCTCTGATGGGCGTATTAGAGAACAGCTTGTGGTTAATATCTTGCCCAAGAGTATCTGAACTGAGCAGACAGGGATCGAGCTACCAACCTTCTGATTTATAGGCTCTACCACCTGAGCTACAGCCACCCACCGATCACGGGTTCTGAAGGTGTCCCATTGTGTCAGATACCAAAAGTGCAACTCAATTCAGTTTTATTTATGTATCTCCAAATCACAACAACAGTCGCCTCAAGGTGCTTTATATTGTAAAGTAGACCCTAGAATAACACATACAGAGAAAAACCCAACAATCATATGACTGCTATGAACAAGCACTTTGGCGACAGTGGGAAGGAAAAACTCCCTTAATAGCAACAGATCCGTCTACTCCTAGAATCTGGTTCTTCCATGGATCCAATTCTTTCTACAGAACCTACAGTTGTTTGGTCCAAATCAAATCTAGAACTTTGATGTTTCTCAGCCTGATATTTAACAGCGTCTGCAGAGTGGCATGGTACTTGCTGCCATTTGCAAGATGTGAAAGGTAACAGAGTGTATCAGACTTCTTTCTTCCATTGTTCCTCAGACTGTTCTCGTGTTGAAATGCACAGCGTTACATTTTTACATTTTTGCATTCTCACCCATCTGCAGCAGCATCACATGCAGTATCGACCGTCTTCTGTGTCATCTACTTTCTATAACAACCAACATCACCAACAGCTGTAGTAGCATACGTTTGAATGATGCTGGCTTGACTTCACTTCCCAAGTGCATCGGTGAACGCTGGGCACACATGACCGTCTTGCTGGTTCCTTCCTCCTACCACTTTTATGGCGTTATTTTTGTGCCACTATTCTGAGCGCACGTATAAAAAAATTTGAGCGCACGTAAAAAAAGTTTGCAGGTGCAAGTGTTGCATTTTTGAGGAGAAATTTATTTTGAGCGAAGAAAAGCTAAATTTGAGTGAACAAAATTCATTGCTGCGTGCAAAAACTGTATTTCAGTGTTTGCTATTATCCACACACACACCAGCAGCCCCTCTAACTCAGTTGTTGCATTTGCACTCGCTCGCAATGTGTCGCTCGCGCTCTCATCATTTCTGCCCGTGCGCATTCAACTCTTTCTCTACACCGTTATATTTGTGCCACAAAACCAGCCAATCACAGACTTGGATGCAAAAAAATCTGATTGGCTGTTCTGGTCTCCAATCAGCTCGAAATGACGAAATGCAATATCCCAGAATGCATTTCGTTCAAAACTCAAACGAGGCAGTGGCGGAGGAAGACAGAGTGGCAGAGTTTGAAATATCGCCCCGTAATGAGGAGGTGGGTTGCACAAAGGCGTCTGCGAACAGTGTTGGGAAGGTTACTTTTAAAATGTATTGCATTACAGAATACAGATTACATGCCCCAAAATGTATTCTGTAACGTATTCCGTTACGTTACTCAATGACAGTAACGTATTCTGAATACTTTGGATTACTTAATATATTATCGTGCTTTTTACAACAACGTGAATGTACTATTGCTGGGTGATTTATTACTATTACTGAAGGTCCGCGACTCCGAGCTGTAGTAAAGGGACCTCTGACTAATACGGCGGGGTCCCTGTCGGCTCGTAGCCGAAAAATAGCTTTACTTTGTTGTGTGGGTCAACTTTTCTTGCGAGAGGCAGAGAGAGGCGTTGAAAGACTGCTCCAACGGAACTTATTGTTTTCGGAGGAAAACACGAACACGGTGTACAGTCGAGTCTTAATAGCTTACTTACAACTGGGCTCGTCAGGCACTCTTCTTGGCTGAAGTGGTTATTATTATATTTACATGCTTCCAGCTCCCGTTTTTCCTCGATGACAACTCGTACCTTTCCACTCCCCTTTTTCTCCCTCCTAGCGCTCACAGACACATAACGTGTATGGCAGTCCATTCTCCCTGCAGCACGGACTACACTGCCCATGATGCTACATTCTTTAGAGCTATACCTGTAGCATTCTGCCTGTTAGCTTAGCACAACAACAACAACAACGAAAAGGCGCTCTCTCACCCAGGAAACACACAGTCGCAGAGAGAGAGAGAGAGCGTCGCCCTGTAACCATGGCAACCGTAACGCTGCCGCCTGGAACAACAGAACGTAGCTGTCAAACAAAACCCAAACAGTCCTGACCCGCGACAATATGAAACAGGAAAGTACCGCAGTGTAATCCATTTATTTCAACAAAGTAACTGTATTCTGAATACCACCTTTTTAAACGGTAACTGTAACGGAATACAGTTACTCATATTTTGTATTTTAAATACGTAACGGCGGTACATGTATTCCGTTACTCCCCAACACTGTCTGCGAAGGATAAGGACAAATGCGCAGTGAGATTTAAACTACGTAGCATGAAGGGCGTTTGGCCTGGAGAAGGCTGGGAGAAGGTGATTGGACTAGACCAGTAATGACACAAACAGTGTGGGAAAGTGGAACTGATGAAGCTGAGATTTAGCCAGCAGCACCTGGAAGCCGACAGATGGGAGGCCATCTTCCTTTTTGATTCTTTACTGATCTTGTCTTTTGAACACAGAAGCTTCATGTATTAGCTTATTTACATAACATGCTTTACATTTCTGTGTATTATGTCCTCTGCTCTGTGATGCAGCTCATCTACAACAAAGCCCGTCTCTGTCATGAAGTGTATAAGGAAAACAATGGTAAATGGTCTGTATTTGTGTAGCGCTTTACACTATACACAAACATCCACACACACACTGGTGATGGCAGCTACACTGTAGCCACAGCCACCCTGGGGCGCACTGACAGAGGCGAGGCTGCCGGACACTGGCGCCACCGGGCCCTCTGACCATCACCAGTAGGCAACGGGTGAAGCGTCTTGCCCAAGGACACAACGACCGAGACTGTCCAAGCCGGGGCTCAAACCGGCAACCTTCCAATTACAAGACGGACGCCCAACTCTTGAGCCACGATCGCCCTACAGGAAGCCTGTGGTACCGAAGCAGAAAGTATCAGGATCGTTAATATTTCAGAGTCCACCCTGCCTTCCTGACTGGTATCCAATCTCAGCTCTCCACATGGCACTTTATGTTGGCATTATTAATTTACTGATAAAATGGATGAGTAAGCATGTGTGATGGCTGGACAGGAGGGGGGTTGCTGCTGGGACAGGATTGAGCTTTTCGTACAGAGGTTAGAGGGGTAATTGAGATCAATCCTCCACCCTCCACATTTTCAAAATGTTAAAAATATAAACTAATATAACTGTGTTCATCCTAAAAAGGATGACCAAAGTAAACAGCAAAAGCTTTTGATCATTTGAAAAATAGCTGATAAGCTACACCTTATCAGTTTATGTCAGTTTATCATCAGCCCCGGGTGGGCAGAGACACCTAAGTTTATGAATGCCATAACTGAAGGACGAGAAGATGTAGGAACTTAAAACGGATACTTATTGAAGTGTATCTACTAAAAATCTGAGACAGGTCTGAATCTCAGTGACCTCGACCTAAAGGTCAAAGGTTGAGTTCTCTGAAAACCTAGTGCGGTAACTCAAGGTGGAGGTCACCTACGATTTTCATATTGATACCAGAGGTGCAGCTACTAAAACTCTTGGACAAGTTCAAATCTCAAGTTCAAAAGCAGTGGTTTGAATCATCTCATATTTAGACTCCAGTTTGTTCACGTAAATAGAAAGTCTTAGTCGTACTTTCAAGTTAATTATGGAGCCAGATAACACACACTAACACACACCAATGAGTTAAACTGCAGGAATGTCTTAAAGACATAAAGACCTGGATGGCCGCTAACTTTCTGCTTCTTAATTCAGATCAAACTGAGGTTATTGTACTCGGCCCTGAAAAGCTTAGAAATATGGTATCTAACCAGATTCTTACTCTGGATGGCATTACCTTGGCCTCCAGTAATGCTGTGAGGAACCTTGGAGTGATTTATTTATTGTATTTGTTTTAAATGTTATATACCTATGTGGTATGTGACTTTTGTTGCCATGATGCCAGGTCTCTCTTGGAAATGAGATTTTTAATCTCAATGAGATTTTTTACCTGGATAAATAAAAGATTAATAATAATTTATACATATGACATCGTATAGTACTATGACATCTTTAATATAAGATGAGGCCTGATTATTCAAGCATGTGTGGAGAAGGATTTTAAATTTGATTCTGGAATCAGCAGCCAATGAAGAGACACCAGTATGAATGAAACAGGCTCTTTGTTTCTAGTCCCAGAAAGATAGTTCAGTGAGTTTATTTACAGTGACTATTTACATTATTTCAGTCTTTTTGAAGGGATTCATCCACAGTCTCTTACATACACTACTCCAGGAAGGGGGGCTCATCCTGTATCTGACAGAGAGATTCTCCACTCCAGCTCTCTCACAGAAGCCTCCAAGAAATAAACAGGTCAGGTTCCTGGGGCAGACAGGTGAGAGGTAGGCAAACATTCAAACAGGTAAACAGACTTATGGCACAGAGGTAACTACCATGACTGATTCAATGCTCGGGCGACAAGTGAAGGAAAGTCCACAGGAGCCAGCTGATTAACAGGTGGGTGATTATCCCAGACGTGTGAGGCAGGAGTGTGGAGATCCAGCAGGATTCACACACACACACACACACACACACACACACACACACACACACACACACACACACACACATATAATTAAGGCTGGATCAGGTGACCTGGATCCTCCCTTTGCCAAAGTAGGGTGAAAAAGCTCTCTTTAAATCTGTAGCTTCAGAGCATTAAACTACTAGTACAGGCACAGTGAGCGGGATGACTGACAGGGAAAAGCAAAAACTGGAGAAAGAAGACAAAGTTAACTTACAGTAGTGGCATATAAATACAGGGTAAGAGAAGGTACTGTATCAAGTCTCTGAGCAGCCTGAGCCTATGGCTACCTAACTAATGGATGATTCGGAGTCAGCTGATCCATAAACTTGAAAAGCAAAGCTTTAGCCCAGTCTTAAAAGTAGAGAGCACATCCCAGCTGGGAGCTAATTCCCTGTGCAAAAGTCTTGTCTGACCCTAAGTGTGGATTTGTAGAGGATTGGCCTTGAGGGGACTGTTGCAACAGTTTTGACCTTTCTGAACTTTTGTTAATCTTTCACTGTAAAAGTCAAACCAGACAAACCAGTCAGACTGGTGGAAAAATGTCAAGACAGTTTTCCACCCCAGACAGCCCACCTGAGAATGAGACTATTCTGTCCCCTTGGCTAACTAACCTGGGACATAGTCTCTGATGCTCTGACCGAAGCAGAGGGAGCCAGACCCCAGTATAGACCAGACCCCAGTATAGACCAGACCCCAGTATAGGATCCCCTAATCGGCGCTATGTTCCAATCGGGGGTCTGGTCAAAAGTTCTTCACTGGATCCACACCGCGAGTTTCGACTGACATCCCAGTGTCAGCTGTGCCACAGCCTTCCTCCAGTGTCTGTTCTGGTGGCCATCCTTGGCCAAGGATGTCTGTGAGCATCCTCTTTCCTGTCCTGTATGTGCACAAAACAGTTCTCCATTTTTAAGGAAATAACATGGTTTATTTTTGCCGTGGTCCGGAGTCTAGTGACTCCATGTTTTTGTTTGTGATTATTATTATTCATTGTTTCTGGTTCCCTCTGTTTTCCTTTGTTTTTGTTTTTGTACTGTTTCCTTGGCCAAAATAAAGGCTCGTTTTCTCTTTAAACATTCTCCTGTAACCACGTCTGCATTGGGTCCTCATTCTCATCCACCCCACGCCGTCTGTTTTGCCAGAGGTGACAGTATGATCCGACCATACTATGGACCCAGCAGACTTCAAGGTGCACGAGCAGCGGGAGACAATGTTCACCCGGCTGAAGGAAGAGCTCCGCTGGAAGACATGGCGTGCCGCTGCCACCACCGCTTTCCTCCCGTTCTGACCCGCTCAGCGCCGGCGCCACCGTTGATCTCCGGACCAGCTCTGTTGCCGCAGCCACCGCCTTCCATGCAGCCGGCATCCAGAACTGTGTCTGCTCTGCCTACTACTATTGTCATAAAAGATAAGGACACCTGCAGCCCACTGCCATCTCAGCACCACCAGAGATCAGCAGTACATGTTAGTATATCTCCAATAAGGAATGATCAGCAACCAAATTTGCTGTCCAAACCCTTTAAAAGAGTACTAGTGTGTTATCTTTGTGAGTAGGAAGGTCACACTAAACCCATGTATTTAGTGTGTAGTCCGTGACCTAACAAAATTCTGAGTTACAACCTGAAAATGGATCATCAATAAAAATGACAACAGTAAAGATTAATGGGAGAAAAATCAAAGCCTTGATAGATAGTGGCAGTACTCAAACTCTGGACAGCATGTACCCAATAGTATTTTGTGTATACTGAAACTATCCCAGTCTGTTGTGCACATGCTGATGGAAAGCCTTCGGTTACAACTGACATCTTTTTTGAAACGCAAGGGCAACCACATCCATTAAATAGGTGTGGCAGATAACTTGCAATAACTTTCCAGTCATGCCATGCTTTATGAATTGTTGGAACCTGTACAGAACTATAATGTTGTGACAAGAGGCCAAGCTAAAGAAATGATGAGCATCTCCCTTTGCCTTTTTTAATGCTGAAGTAGAAACAAACCCAGGAAATCACGCAGTCAGAGAAGGGAGGGAAAGTTCAAAGGTACTATTGTAAAACCAGCAGCTGAGGTTACTCCAGAGATACGCTTGGAGTTCCAGATACCTACCATACCTACCAACATAATTCAAATGCAACAAAACAACCCAACATTATCAAGCATTTAAATGAAAGTGAGGGAAAGGGAATCTGAGGTTGAGCCTGACAGTGCCAAAGAGCCACCAGCACAGCACAGCTAAGCAGCGAGTAATCCCTCAAGCAGTCCAAGACGTAGTGCTTACCTTGGGCTGCTTTGTTCCCTGGACTGGCGATCTAGGGAAACATAAGAGTACTGCTCGCATTAAACATCACTTTTACTGGCCTGGCCTGCGCTCAGATGTGGCACAATTCTGCAGAAGTTTCCCTCAGAAGACATCAACTCAAGGGTCCTTCAGCCCACCACTCCAGCCTCTGCCTGTTATTAGTATTCCTTTTGAATTTCTTGGAACTGACATTGTTTGCCTGTTGGAATGTAGCAAAGCAGGAAATCGTTACATTACAGATTCTGTTGGTCGTTACAGATTATGACACTAAATATTCTGAAGTCCTCCCATTAAAAAATAAAAAGGCAAAGCTGTGGCTTTTTCTTTATTTTGGTTTAAGGATTGGTTTCTCCTGTGAAATTCTCAAAAATAAAGGCACCAACTTTATATCTGTGCTATTAAAACAGGTCCATAAGCTACTGGGCATCAGGAGTGTGAGGACCTCCCCATACCATCCCCATACAGATGGGTTTATGAAACATGTTAATCCAGCCCGCAAACTAAAGTTCCATAAGTGTCTGGATACAACTGGAATCATTGAATTTTGGTTACCCTGAAGTACCTCAGGCCTCCACTGGTTTCTCACCTTTTGAACTTCTTTATGATCATGAGGTAAAGGGTCCTCTGATTGTGTTTAAAAGAAAGTCGCCAAACTGTCATATCCTATGTTATCAGAATGAGAGATAAATGATACAAATGATAGCAAGCTACTGGCAAATTGGCAGGATCGCTTTGAAGTGCAAAAGAAACTAGGTCCTACTACTTACCAGGTTATCACTCCAGGGCTCTAGCAATCTAGTAGAGTGCTTGATGTTAACCTGCTTAGAGAGTGGGTCATACACACTGAGAAAGCAGCATTGTTGCTCATTCGTTGTGTGGGAGAGGACAAAGAGGCTGATCATGAATATTTTGATTTGATTTGATATACCTTTATTAGTCCCACAAGAGGAAATTTCACAAGGCTGCCAACCTATTGCACGCAATGGCGCCATCTTACCCTCCGACCATACATACATTACACAAACATCACATGGGGAAGACAGGTCAGAGAGGTATAACAATGGAAAATGCACCACATGAGGAAAGATAAGGAGAAAAAAAAACTCCCCCCAGACTGAGCTCCAACAGGGAGATCAGTTTGAGAACAGAAAAAAACACCTCTGCACATGAAAAAACTCTTAATACACCAAAGAACACATGACAAGCTACAGGGCGGGTAAAGGGTGAGAGACCGCCGATTTAGACAGCACATCCGGGCCTGCGTGCGCTGGTCTCCTTGATCCACCGTGAGCATCGGAAGGGAATAAGCATCGAAGGCATTTGGAAAGGGAGGGGGGATGAGTGTGTGCATATCAGTGTATATGTATGTGTGTGCGTGTCCAGAGTTCAGCTGAGACAGTGTCCTTCGCCCTGCCAGGCTAAGTAAACAGTCTTCCAGCCAACCCAGGTGGCCTTGCATGGAATAGGAAGGAACAGACTAAACACAGTCGTTATCAGGGTGTTGTTCAGCTCCAGCCTTGAGACCGCAGCTGGTGCCAAAGGGGTATCCGCATGAAGTGATGGTGGTTTTTACTTTAGTGCGAACAGCTCATATGAATTTCAAAGTAGTTCTACAGTCCAACACTGGTCTCTCAATCTCCCGTTGGAGAGCCGCGAGCTTCGCCATACTTGCGTTTTGTGATGTTGTCATTTCTTGTGGTCAAGGAGCCGATTCTGAGAACTCACGACAGTGTGCCTCCCCGAGATGTCATCCAATTTGCGCCCAGAGATGTTATTCCGAGCGAGCCCTTCCGAGATGTCATCCAGTCTGCAGTCAGAGATCTTATTCTGAGTATTCACAGCAGCCGTAGCCTCTCCAAGATCTTATCCGTGCTGACTCAATGAGCCCATTTTGAGAAACTCACGTCTCTCCCATCGTTCCAATCCCAGCGGGCAGCCTTGTGGGGGTTTGAACAGCCGGTTCCACTTCCTTAATTCTTCAATAAGTCAGGGCCAAGCCAGCTCCAATCAGAACCCTGTTATCATGGTTCCGAATAGGTAGATATCTTCAGCACTCAGGCTCACCCAAGCCCAGACTTCTCGTTGAGAAGGGGTGTCAATTGCATTTAGGGACCAGTTGATCCAATCCATAATTCCTCTTTTAGGTTTTAGAGAACAGACTGTGAGAGAATGTTCCAAGGAAAAGTAACACAAAAAACGCAAGACTAGATGAGGATACAAGAGGCTAAGCAGGGAAGCTAAGGGAGAGGAGGAGGAGAGGAGAAAAGTGCGACCGCCTTCGTCAAGAGCAAGAGCAGAAAGTAGGCCAGAGGCCACCTCTGTCTGCCTCTGACATGGATTTAACCCATCTTACTACAGCACAAGAATAGGAGTTACAATCAGACATATTTCCAGAAAGTCAATAAATGTAAACAGACTGGTTCTTATATAGAACCTTTCTACTCTGAGCACTCAAAGTGCTTTACACGACTTGCCTTATTCACATAAGCACGTTTTGTACGCTCTTTCTATCTAACATTCACACGCATTCATACGCTGATGGATGCATCAGAGAGCAACCTGGGGGTAGTATCATGCCCAAAGATATCCAGCATGCACACTGGAGCAGAGAGGGATCAAGCCACCAACCTTCCGATGAGTAGGTGACCCGCTCTGTCACCTAAGTTACAGCCACCATATTTCCCAATATCAATGTGTTTGATATTGTAAGGCAGAGGTAGGGAACATTAGTCCTCGAGAGCCTGCAGGTTTTAGATCTCACCCTGGGTCACCACACCTATGATTAGTTTATCAAATGATTATCAAATGTTTATCAAATGATTAGTTCATTACAAGTTCTCTGGAGAACTTCAAGACATATTGAGGAGCTAATTTAGCCATTTAAATCAGCTGTGATGGATCAAGGACACATCTAAAACCTGCAGGACACCGGCCCTCGAGGTCTGGAGTTCCCTGTTGTAAGGTATAGAGCCTACAATAATTCAGAGAAATCTCCATCAATCAGATGACCCCGTATGAGCAAACGCTTTGGCGACAGTCTGAAGGAATGATTGCTAATCTGCTAATGACTGGGAGCTGGTTCCACAGAAGAGGGGCCTGAAAACTGAAGGCTCTGCCTCCCATTCTACTTTTAAATACTCTAGGAACAACAAGTAGGCCTGCAGAGCGAGAGCCAAGTGCTCTAATAGGCTGATATGGTACTACAAGGTCATTAAGATAAGATGGGGCCTGATTATTTAAGACCTTGTATGTGAGGAGCAGGATTTTGAATTTGATACGAGATTTAACAGGAAGCCGATGAAGACAAGGCAGTACTGATAGTCCCTGTCAGGACTCTTACTGATAAACAGAAGGTCTTTCTGGAACTTCAGAGATGTTGCACAAATGGAAGAAAGCAGTTCCACATATTTGTTTAATATGTGCGTTGAACAACATTCCCTGGTCAAGAACGACTCCATGATTCCTCATAGTGGAACTGGAGGCCAATGTAATGCTGGTCTGCTGTCAGAGGCCATAAGAAGATCATTTGTAACCTTCACTAAAGCTGTTTCTGTGCTGTGATGAGCTCTGAAACCTGACTGAAACTCTTCAAATAAGCCTCTGCAGATGATCTGTTAGCTGTTTGACAACTACTCTTTCAAGGATGTTTGATATGAAAGGAAGGTTGGAGATTGGCCTATAATTAGCTAAGACTGTTGGGTCTAGAGATGCTTTTTGAGTAAAGGTTTAACTACAGCCTGTCATAATCCTGGGTCTGCTGACCCAGCGTTTTGTGTTTAGTTTGTGTAGCCTTCAGGTTTCCTAAGTTCATCGTTATCATGCCTAGTTGTTTCCAGTTAATTTTTACCCCTCGTGTTCCCACTATGTTAAGTCTCCCCTGCTTTTCATGTATTTCATGTCTGTGGCTTATGTTGTCAAGTTCAGGTTGTCATGTCTATATCTCACTGTGTTTCCTGTTTTATTGTGAAGAGGTCTGGCGTGTCTGTGTTCATCATGTTCAGTTACTCTCCCCCTGTGACATAATTATGTTCATGTGTCAGCTGGGTCCCCATGTGTTGCCACTTCCCTCATTATCCTCCTGTGTCCATTTAGTCTGTGTGTTCTCAGTCATTCTTTGTCAGGTCGTCCGTTGTACTGGTCCGTTGTATTCGTCTGTTGTACTGCTCATCCATGTCTCGGCTCCAGGTATCCCTGTCAGTTCGTTATGTTTAGAGTTTTGTATGTTTCGTTTTAGTTCACCCAGTTTAGGTCATTGTTTAGTTTTCATCGATTCCCTATTATTTTGTACCCTCGTTTCTTGCCTTAATAAACGGCTTGTTTTGTTATTCATACCTCATTTCCTTCCCTGCAACATACGGTCTGCCCTAGCCAGACCGTGACACAGCCAACTTGAAGGCCTGTGGCACATAGCTGATAGGGGTGCAACGATACACAAAATTCACGGTTCGGTTCGATACTTTGGTGTCACGGTTCGATATTTTTTCGATACAAAAAAAATGTTCATGCCTTTTTAATTTGTCATTTATTAAAATTATAAATATATATTTTAACTCAAAAGTACAGTTTTTAAATTTAACCCTAACCCTTGTGCGTGTTTTTTATTTTGACAGCGAATGCGCACCTGCGGACCACTTATGTGCAGCCCTGGTTATTTAGCTCGTCATATTGCAGCCACAGAAATTCTTTTGTCCATGAAACCATAAAGCTGCACTTTCTTTTTGCCTTATAGTCTGATTTGTCATAACTTCTCCGTTTTGTGGTAAGCTTTTCTTTGGCTGTCACTTCTTCACCCTGACCTGTCTTATTTGGCTCAGCAGAACTGAAATATATATCCTGCTGCTTTTACACACGGACTCACATAAGCTCAGCGATTCTCTGCGCGATCAACCTCTCACATGTTTAAGCTGCGGGAGATTTCACTTGTCATGTTTGCATAGTAAGCTAACGATTAATAAGACGATGTCAGAGGAATTGGTGCACAAATTATCATCACTCACAGATCAGTGCTGTCGCTCTCTATACACAGTTCGCACGATTGCAAAGTGAAAGCAAAAACCAAGCGCAAATTCAAACGCGATTTCAATATGTCACATATTGACAGTGGCTCACCGATGCCAATGACATAATTACCCAGCTACATTTCTGAAAGAATGCAAAAGCATTGACATATATTTTTCCTTCCTACAATAGCCGGACAGGCAGGGCAGAGATAGATTTTGGTAGCCCGACTGGAAAAATTTCTAGCCCCGGGACGTCGGGCTAGCGATTTTGCAAGCCCTGTATCTGATTGAGGAATCACTCATCTTTGGAAAAGAGAGTTTATTACAGAGAAATGGCTCTTTCCAAAGTAAAAGCTATACTATACGCTTCTTCTGGGCTATATTCTCAGCAGCATATTAAACATATCAGGTCCCCATAAGGAGAATCATGTGCTAACAGCTGTCTAAATGACTCGGGTAAAGTTTGTAGCATGCTGCTTGTTGTTTTTGTCTGCTTCCACTTGTCTTTGCACTAGGATGATGTCGGAGTAAATGTGCAGTCATATTCGTTGTGTTCCCACTAGTGCTGTCAGCGTTAATCTGAAATTACATTAACGCCACAACACGGCAAATCTCCGTTAACGAGCTACCGCGGATCGCCCCGTGCGTGGGGCTGGACGGCCAACGCGTTAACGAGCTAACTGCGCTAACACACTAGTTCCCACCCATGTAATTGAGCATTGCGTGGCACATCCAACATACTGTTTTACTTTTGTCCATGACGCGCTTACCTTCAGGGTCATACGTCACATGAAAACCAAAATAATTCCAAACGCCAGATCTGAATGAGGGTGGGGGAGGTTCAATTTGCCATGTTGCAAGGAGAGCTTAACTTCTGTCTGCTAGCTTGCCCTGCGCTCTTCCTTCTGACGATGCTGTCTGTGTTGAGCGCTCAGTGGATCTGCGCTCAACAGTGCAGCCTAGGCGGAGTAGTCGAACGCAGATCCACTGAGCGCTCAACACAGACAGCATCTTCAGAAGGAAAGTTGATAAAATAAATTACAAATTTTGTATTGTTCGATACATATGCGTACCGAACCGAAAGCACTGTATCGAACGGTTCAATATCGATACGAATATCGTTGCACCCCTAATAGCTGATTATTAGAGATAGGTTGATCATATTTAAGATCGAAGAATTAATTAATGGCAGGACTTATGAGTCATTTTTTCTCTAATGGTTAAAATTTTATTTGTGAAGAAGTTCATGAAGTCATTACTAGTTAATGTTAAAGGGATGGTTGGCTCAACAGAGCTCTGACGGTTTGTCAGCCTGGCTACGGAGCTGAAGAGAAACCTGGGGTTGTTCTGATTTCCTTCAGTGAATCATTACAGTATAATGTGTTTTAACAAAGACTTGGCTTGTGGAATTGGAGTGGATTTTATCTCAAGTCGCACCCAAGCATTGCTGCAGCCTATGCTAAATCCTCAGTGGCTAACAGTGCTGCTAACCCTGACGACAGCAGGACAGTGTTTCCCATAGCACCACAGAACTTCCCACAAACTTTTTTTCTTTACAAAATAAAAAGGAGGGGTGAAGAGAAAAGCATCATTGCAGATTTTCAAGGTGAGACCACTAAGGTGATGTTACAAAGGGCTTATTACAGCTAATGAAAGTGGTGTTGCATTTTCAGAGTGAGTGTGCTGATATCATGGCTACACACATTTTCATGTGTACAGTAGTAGCTGCTGGCAGCAGATCATCTTTGGAGTGACCTGTGTTACACGACCATGGCAAGCTGCCTTAAAAAGGTTTGCTACTTTGTATAAACATAAAATGATCTATTCAAATGTATAACTGCCTTTGCTCACCTTAATTCCAATAAAAATCACATACTTCGGTCCAGGTTTTAAAGCAATATTGCCACATCAATGAAAGTTCAACAAAGTAAAATCAGCTGCATTTCCATAAATTTCCCTAATGGATTAATCCCTCTCAGACAAAGGACTAAATTTGCAGGATATTGTTGTGTTTCTACCTTTCATCCCAAGCTCTCTGATTTTCATATAAAAGTCTTTTTTGGAGGCACTCAGTGACTTGGCAGACAATACAATGCTAGTCAAGAGCAACACTGCCTATAGATGTTCATTTACGGCTCAATTTTGGAACAGCTCTTGGAAAACAATAAAATATTCATTAACAGAATACAGGAGCCCGGCTCAAGAAAAGGTTGCTGAATTATTCTATATGAAAGGTGCTCAGGCTTCTTGACTGCAGCAGTAATCTATGTGTGTGCTCTCATTTTTATTTACTCCAAATCCTTCTTGTAATTTTTTTCCTATAAATATTTATAATAAGACTCAAAGACAGTATTTGACCACTGTATTCTTCATGACAACTTGAAGTTCTCCACGTTTCTTGAATTTCAGAGATGATGCTGTTGCATCAGTTGCCCTTCAAAGGCTGACTGTATTAACAGCACTTCAAAATTCATTCAAAATTCCATCAACTGCAGCCCGAATCCATGAAAGAGCCTCAACCGTGTTTTACAGATACGACACTGCTGTAGATCCTTTTTGACCTCAAAATGACAACGTGAAAGAAAAACGTCAGAGCAGTTAGATTTTCAGTTCATTAGAATTTACTTCATGTTTGCATAAATACAGTTAGAATTTAACCAAAATGTCACTAAAGGCACAGTGGATGTAGCATATCAGAGTCTTTGTTCATCCTCACAGTCACTCGATCACACACTCAGTGGGCCAATTTGGGGTTCATTGTCTTGCCCACTTCAGCATGCAGGCTAGAACCTCAGAACTAAATGAAACCTTCTGCTTGGCAGACGAGCCACGCTTACCCCCTCGTACTGAAAACCGTCGCTCTTTATCTGGAAATGGACGGGTTCTTATGTAGCGCTTCTCTACTCTACATGAGCACTCAAAGACCTTTACACAACATGCCTCATTCACCCATGTTCTTTCTATCTAACATTCACACACGATGGATGCATCAGAGAGCATCTATGCCAAGGATATGTGGCATGTAGCCTGGATGAGACGGGAGTCGAACCACCAACCTTTTCATTAGTAGGTGACCTGCAGAAAGCAAACATTATGCTCATACTTTAAAAAAGGTTGATTCAGTATCGATAACCAGGCATGTACGATCTGTACCTCCATGCTGTACATCCAATTTTGTAGAAATGTGATGAAAATAAGACAAAATAAAAGAGGACCCCTTTGTTCAAATGTTAAATATGTATAGA
This sequence comes from Aulonocara sp. 'chitande type north' Nkhata Bay, assembly GCF_057382095.1. NCBI lineage: Eukaryota > Metazoa > Chordata > Actinopteri > Cichliformes > Cichlidae > Aulonocara > Aulonocara sp. 'chitande type north' Nkhata Bay. The sequence goes on along the minus strand of NC_141355.1, from coordinate 1,212,287 downwards.
TGTTTAGACATAATAGATTTACTGATCAAAACTGACAGATTTTTATAGGTTTGTATAGAATGAATCATTACAACCAGGCTTTGATCCAGGGTTTTGTCTTATATTTAACATATTGAAACTCTGAATGTGGAGAGAAGATAGTCTGCCATGAGCAGAGCCTGTGACTATGAAAAGAGGGCGGATCTGATTATGTATTCTCTGGGGACTCTAAACTGGGGGGGCTACTGGTTAACTAGACTGGTGTAGCGTGGGTGAGTGGCAGGGTGGGTCGGCGGGGAAGTCCAGCTGGAAAAGAAACAGATATACGCTGACAAAATAACAGGTTCCCCCTTAAACCCAACCCCTCACCCCCCACCAACCATCGAAAAAAGGAAAAAGAAAAAACCTCAGCTGGTGCCACCACGAACTCTGAACCCTGACTTGACCTTGTCTATAAAGGCCTCCCTCCTTGTCTCCGTGTAGATCTCTTGCCCTTCCCCCTCCATTTTCCTCTCACTGTTGCTAAGCCTTTTCTCCACAAGTCTCCCTCAAAGTGCCGAGCGGCAATCTGGGCGGCAGAAAGACAGAAACAAGAGGAGGGGAGGCACAAATGTTACTGTACTTGCTGTGGTGGAAACAATTTGAAAATGAATAATGCTCTTTGAGTCCCTTGAGGCACTGATGTGTTTCTCACTTTCCCTCTCTCTTTGCCTCTCCCTACTTGTAAGGGAGGTGTGGGGTGAACCTGAATTAGCATAAAGGAACAAGCACAACAACAGCAGTCTCTGAAAGAGCTAACCAGTGGGTGGATTAAGTATGTCACTGAATGGGGTTCCGTTGTAAATGATGGGGTGGGGTGGGACCTCATCCCCATCTGTCTTTTTAGAGAATACCTTGTGATAATTACCCCCCACCCCCCGCCCCAGACAGCATTGTGGAGCGCCCGGGCCGTCCAGCCAGGTGCCTGCAAGCCCTGCTGTGTCCAGCCATTCACTGGCACTGCACACTGCCGTGCAGAAAATGGACCCAAGGTCACCACCTGATTTTGTACATTCCCACTCAAGAGTTTTAATTATAGACCCACTGCAGGCTGGAGCCCCGTCCTGGCATCACTGTTAACATTACTGAGCAAAGACTTTGACATCCAAATCTTTTTCTTTCAACGCATATTTTCAAATTTCTCAGGAAGAAAAAACATAACAAGCTCTGTGAAACGAACACGTCTCCCGCTGCAGACCTGTTGCAGAAGGGATTTTTGAGACTGCTCATAAATCCAGGATCTCTTTGATTCTCCCCCCAAGCTCCCTGGAGAGCTGCTCTGTGTTAGTCTGACTGCCTTCATTCAGAAAGGAAAGTGTCTCTTCACCACTCTTGACCCTCTTAAAGGACAAGACCAGTTCAGAGAATGGGTTTGAGAAGCCTCCAGAGGGGCGTTCTTCTGGTTCTGTCTCTTTTTATTTTCTGCTCTCAGCTTCTGCTTGTGGACACGACAGGGAATTGATTTTAGCTCATGATCTGACCGGGGACAGTCTTCTATAATTTATCATGAACTCAGTAGCTTAATCAGAGATAATGCTGGTCTTATTCTACAGCCTCCAATGGCAGGACAATGCTGTTCACCCGGCTCATGATTAACCGTGGTGCTAACAAACAATAGGAGTTTGACATTTGCCAAATACAGTAGCTGACAGCCTTAACTGTGTGACGTGTGAGGCAAAGGTAATTCTGCTGGTCTTATACAACGGCCTTTTTAAAGGAGATTTGACTGTTCATATTGAATAATTAATCGTTGTTTTTTTAGAGTTCAATTTGTGCTGAAACGGCTCAGATATTTATTCCATCCCTGATTGGACAGAAACACCAAAGGTGGGCAAACTTTATGTAAACGCACACTTTAATTATTATCTGTTAAATTCTATTGCTGCTGATATTTTATTCTTAATATTTGTACCTGCTTGGTATTTTTTCTTATTTGTATTTAAGGTGAACTGGTGGTGTGCTGCAGGAGCCATCATTTCTTTGAGGGGACCTTAAAAAGTTCTATTCTATTCTATTCTATTCTATTCTATTCTATTCTAACCTTGCAGCTTCCTGAGTGGTTCCACCTTGCACATCCAGGTTGGTGAAGAAGCTGTGGCACACAAGAAGCCGATAAGGAGATTATGTGTGTGTAGTGGGTGAAGCTGTCGGGGCTGCAGAGGACAAACTTGCTGTAAACACAACCCGGATCATTATGAGACAGAGGTTTGCATGAAGGTCATTATCATGCAGTTTTACAGAGGTAGCTTTGAAAGTCTGTTTACTTCAGGCCAATACTTGCATGAACACTACCAGCACAGCTGTCTACAAACAGATAGTGGTTGCTCTATAGGCAACCTCCTGTGAGAAGCATCAACAGTATTGATTATTTATCAGCACAGACAGCTTCACAGAGGCTGGCTCCACAGAAGTAAAGGTGTCGTTTATATTTGTGACAAGACAACAGCTGAGCACTCAACGCCGCTGTTTGTCTTCACAAATTCTCACCCAGATGCAAATCTATACATCGAGGAATCGGCCGAGTGCAACGCTGCGTCTGTACAGTGCTGGAATAGAACTGGTAACAGGTTACATCTGATTGGTTTAAGATCACGCTGTGCACAGGTGAAATTTACACTGTTCAACAAATGACGGGAACACCTGAGCAATTTTATATTTCCCTGTATCGTTTGGCTCTCAGACAATATGTCAATGAATAAATCTGTGCTTCCAGGTCCAATGTGTGATGGAAGTGCTTCCTTATTTTTATTTTTGTATTTTTTTAGGAGTTATTGACAGTAATTTATAGGCATTCAAATTCACACTTTCCAGGAATCCTTTTCCTTTTTCCTTACCTTTTCCATTAACAGAGTAATGACTGAATCCTGATCCATAAATAAATAAGTTATGACAATGACGACATCATCATCATCAACAACAACAAAAACAACAATAATAATAATAATAATAATAATAATAATAATAATAGTTTCCATCTGAACATGTTATGCTATAATGAAGAACAAATATTTATTTAAGCCAACATATAAAAGTCATGTTTATGTAACATAATATAAGAAAAACAAGCAGTTTTTCTCCTGGTTTTCTGTGAAACATATGAAGGTGAAAACAGGATTACACTGTGTGAACGTAATGATTCTGTATTCTTACATTTCTAAATGACATTTGGAGATTAGAAATGGTTCAGACAGCAGATGGATGGTTTTATTCTGCAGCCTCCCACTTTAAAGAAAGTGTTATTCTTCCAACCAAGGAGCTTTGCCAATGATGCAGCAGAGCCCAGAGCAGTGATCAGGAATCGAACTGTGTTCATCAGGTAAATCTACGTGACACGTGAGACATTCAAGAGGTTCAGTAACTTATGAAGAAAGAAAGCACCACATGATTAAAAGCAGGATGGCTCCATGCTCTCATGCGCAGTGTTGCCTCTCAGGACAAATCCCATTTTTCCTACCAGCCCACATTTATCCGCTTTTCTGTGGATTGTAACTTCAGTTTCCTGACTTCGGTTGACAGGATTCAGGCCCAGTGTCCTGCTGCTGTGGGCCTCATGTTTCTGGCTCAGGTTGTTGTGCTTTCAGTGATGCTCTACAATGTGAATTTAAATATGGAGGTAAAGATCTGCGTAATAAAGAATGACCTGATGATGCATCCTCTCAGTGACCACCTGAACCTCACACTGTTCTATACTTTAGGCTCGAGTGCTCGAGTCAATATTCACTCCCAGCACCTCAGACAAAGATGGCAAAAAGTCATCAGTCACAGTTGCTCATTATTAGCTTATTGATCTAAGAGGGCAGTAATAGATGAAGTTGACCCAAAATTAACTCAATATGAGTGACCACAGCAGCTTCTCTGTATTTGTAGCTGCATGTAGACCCAGAACAGTCAGTCTAATAAGATGAAGGCAGAGTGAACACACACTCGTGGACACCCTCAGTGGACGGGACACCGACGTCCTCTTAGCACTCGTTGCCTATTTAAAGGGCTGATGCTCAGCAGTGGACAGACTTAGTGACCTAATGTTAGTATCCTAACATCTGCCTCACAGCCCTCTGTGGACTCCTGCTGGGGATTATTGAATATTGACAACTGGGAGTCCCGAAGGACTCCTGCCGTTCCCCTGGTGCACAGCAGGAGGGGAGGGTCTGGGTGTCATAAATATGTCAGGGGTCCCAAAGTGCGTGTAAATGGTCCCCCTGAAACCATCATTAGTTCTGTAAACTTGTTCCAGTTTGCACAGGTTGTTTTATCCCCAACCAAAACTTCTTCTCACCGTCCGTGTCTATCAAACCATTTACCTGTGTGTCCAAACACACAATGTTTTTATTTGTGTTTTAGTCTTTGTATTTAACTGAGTGCGACTGTACAGCAGCCTCGCTGTAAACAGGCATGAAGTAATCTACATATCACAGTAAATCAGCTCTGTTAGCATTCACAGTGCTGGTTCTTTGGTCTCTAGTGTTCGTGATGATTACGCCGTGGAAACAAAATTACTGTATTTCAGGTTACATCAATACGTTTGATGATATTATGGCAACTCTTTGTGCCACAACAATAAAAATATTTGGGCTGAACCGTCCCGCCGTCCTTTTTTCTTAGCTGTCTCATTCTGTCGTCCTAAACATAAAAAGACGCGCTGGCTCAGAGTATTAAGACTGAAGCATGTCTGCGCTAACAGCTGTGGCTCCTCTAGCTGAGTGCTGTTTACCACAGTCAGTGAAATTATGCATGCACTACACTTAAAAAATGTACCAATTATAGCTGGATGGTAATGTGGAAAAGGTTGTGTTTGCCACATAGGCTCGATGTAATTAATGTTACTTACAATAACAGAGGGATACATCAATGCCAAGGAAAATGGTGATAATAAGCAGAATTTATTATTTAAAAAAATCGCATGAGGCACGGCTAATTTATGCTGGGTTACATTTGTCCATTAAAAGTTGGGTGAAAATGGATTGGCCCACACAGAGCAGAGGAAGGCAGCCGGGGATTAATGTGCAGGCAGCAGTGTGACGCTACATCAGATATCTGTGCTGCCGTGGACTAAAGTCACATCACCGCACTGTCTTTGTTTCTGAGGAGCTGTGACCTGTTTAACCTGTTCGTCTCTACATTTGTCTGCTTTGACTAAACCAGACGAACGGCTTGCTTTGTTTTCATGCCGTGGTCTTTAAACGAGCCACGGGCATTTCATCTGAACTCATTTATTTTCATATTTATTTCCTGTATCTAAAATCCTGTTTCATTCACTAAAAGTGGTTCTGATTCAGGCCACTCCAACGTGCACAACAGTGTTGTCTTCAGATGGACTTGCTGCACAGATAATGATGGTCAGTCGTGAAATATAATATAGTTCATCACAGAAATCCTTTCAGCTGTACACCTGTTTTATTGTGTGTTATAATCATTATACAGTATCAACCAACCAGTGTTGCTGTTTGGAAATGTTGTCCACTGGATAACGAGTTCAACCTGTTTCATTTTAAATAACGATCCATCGTATGAGAGCTTTGGGAAATGCTTAGAGTGTGATGTCAGGTTTTATCCTTAGTTTACAGTTTCAGAAAAATGTCTAAAGATCGACACAAATCTGTTAAAATTATACTAACTGTATGCTGACTGAACTGTTATCATGATATTTTTGTTCTTTTCCAGCATAAACAGAGATATTCATGAACACTCGATGTTTTTACGTTTTTTCTTTTCTCTTGTTATTTCAGTTAAATTTGTATTTTGAAATAAAATTCTGTTATGTAGCAGCACAGGTGTGACATGACATGATCCAAGTAAACTGGGAAATAATTATTTAAATAATTTCCAATAATAACAATGATAATTCATGTGGGAAAGATTATTTAGGGAGGAGATTATTACAATTTATTACAATTCTGTGTGTGTGTGTGTGTGTGTGTGTGTGTGTGTGTGTGTGTGTGTGTGTGTGTGTGTGTGTGTTTTAAAGAAATAATGAAATATAAAAAATACACCACTTCTAAACTAATTTATTACAGAATAAAAGAATATTTATTTTAATAGTAATCTCCATAGTTTAAAAAAACACACACCATATTAACCTTAATAAAAGCAAAAATATTTTTAAAGATATAAAAGCATAATCTACATAAAATACACACTTACGTGATCTGCGGGCGCTAAAATGAAAGTGAACGTTACATTTCTTAAAAATAGAAATGTCAAACAAATTTATTCTGATCAGAAAAGAACATTTCTTAGAAAACGATTACAAGTTCTTACACGTTCGCTGCACAAAAGAGAATAGAAACCCTGATTTTTACAGTTATATGTTTTGTAACAAAAAGGGTGAAATCTTGATTACACACTGACCAGCAACCGTTTTAACCTTTGATCCCCAACCAGTAATAAAGGCACTTTCACAGGGTCTTGAACCCTGGACAGAAGTCACACTCAGTGGCTTAGAAGGGAAGTAAAAGGACACAAAGAAAGAAACATGTTGTTCGCTGGTTTTTATTGATTTTGGTTGGCTGTTGAAAAGGTCTTTGGTCATGCCCTTACCAAAGGATACTAATTTGCTCGATCAAGTCTGTCAGAGTATCGACTGGGAGGAGGCTGAGCTCGTGCCATTGTGTTTGCTTCAGCAGGGAGCTGGTGTGTGAAACAGGATTACTAGAGGTCAGGCATCTAGAGAAAAGATGTCCATCACTTTCAGCTGGTAATACAAAGAGGCGGGGCCCGGCAGACGTGATTAAGATGTTGAAGCCCAGAAGGAAAGGCGAGCTCGTGCACACTACGACCACATTCAGATCTGCAGCCTGTTAGCCTGCATGGTTATTTTTATTCATGCAGGCTGTACAAGAGAAAGCAGGTGGAGCTGCCTGTTGTTGTGCCGGTGCTGTATACGTAAGCCTGATTAACACTAAACGGCAGGCTTTGTGAACTGGAAATAAATGTGTTTCATATACTGGTTGTTTCTCTTCATCGTCTCCATCTACTTCATAGTTTTGGTGATCGAGTAGTGACAATGAAAATTTTTCCCAAAACGTATAGTGACCTCTTCCTGATCATCAAATTATTTCAATATTAGACAAAGATGCTAGGTTTCAACTAACGATATTATTTATTAAAGGAAATCTATCCAATCTGGCTCTATGTGAAAAGTAATTGACCCAGTTTGTTAAAGAATATCTAAAGAACTGCAGGCCTCACTCGCCTCAGTTAAACAACACAAAGGCTCGTCTCACATTTGCCAAAAACATCGAAATAATCCCCAAAACCTAAAAATATCCCGTAGACTTGATGCCAGTGGTAGTGATGGTCCAGGGTGACGGTCCAGCGTGATGGTCCAGCGTGATGGTCCAGCGTGATGGTCCAGCGCTGCTTTGCTACTTGAAGACCTGGATGACTTGCTGTAATTGATGGCACTGTGAAGCTGCTCTCCACCAGAGAACTGAAGGCCATCCACCCGGATAGCACAGCCATGCATGTAACAGACATGCCAGTCCACTGTGTCCATTTCATGCTTTGCCTCTCCAAAGTGTGAAGAGGACATGCATGCAGAAGCTGCAGTAACAGCAGAGGAAGAGATTTTATTTCAAACCAACATGAAAATAATCACAGGAAAGACATCATTAGCCCGCTCTCATGCATATTAGCCACCTAGCTCAAATCTGACGATTAATGACCCTGGACTGTGCTTATGAGTCTACTACATGTTTCGCTGTGGGTTGAGCAGTTCACGCCCTGACACTGTACTGACTCAAGTGTACTTGGGTTACGTAGCAGGACAATGATCTGTTGAAGTCAGGACTGAATCCTACTGAGATGCTTTTTGACCTTAAACAGGTCGTTCATGCTTGAAAGTCTTCTGCAGAACAGAGTGGGCCAAAATTCTTCCTGTCAGTTTTCTAAAATCTGTTCAAGCTGCCGAGGCTGACACAACCAGTTATTAGCTTCAAGAGAGGGTTTCATTTACCACGCTGCATAGCTGTTTATTTTAGAAATCCCCATTTAAAACCTGAATTGTGTTGTAATTAATATTAATCTAACATTAAAATTTGTCACATTTACATGCAAATATGTTTCATGTCAGTTTGACAAATATTATTAAAAAAACGAAGAAATCAAACAAGGGGCAAATACGTTTTTCACCTCGCTGCAATAATCTCCATTACAGCAAAAGGTTAGAAAAAGGTGATGTTTGAGAACCAATCAGTTTTCTTTTTTTATTCAACATCCTGAAGCTCTGTAATATATATGTATCTATTCTCCTCCTTCAGACCAAAAATATTGTAAATTAATACAAAAGTTGTGGTTCAAGCTATTAAAAAACAAAAAGAGAACATCGTTTATTTTTTTCATCCTTGTGTGTGCTGAGCTACACTTCAATAATGAAAAATTGTGGATTTCTTTTAACCATAAGACAAAACTTAGGTCCATAAAGATGAACAGTAGCAGTGATGTGTGATTTCCCTCAGTAGCTTTTATTAAAACTGAGATATTGATGGTTACTGTAACAGTATGTATTTGGTTTTTGTGTCTTCACAGTGCATTTTGTTTGCTTCTGCTTCCGATCTCTCTGGGCTGTTCGATTTCATCCAGTCTTCAGAGTTAACACACCCTGAAATATGAGATGTGAATATTTGAATCTGAATCCTTAATCCAGAGGAAATGATGGGCAGTAAGAACAGGGACTAAACTACATGAAATAATAAAATACATACAAGTTCCAACATATGCAATACGTTGCAGCTCTGATTATAAATGCGCTGGTATAACATATATGGTTGGCCTGTTCTCATACTGCGCATGTTGCTGATGTTTTTTCTGTGTGTTTCAGCAGCTCGGAGGCCCGGCGGACTTAATCTTTAAAACGAACGATTTTCCAGTGAACCTGGCGGGCCATCTTTTTTTCTAACCATACCGTGATGTTGCAGGGTTTTCAGAGCCGAGCAGCAGGCTGTTGCTATTCTTCAGTACCTGCCCAGCCTCATCCCTGTACCCTGGGCAGCAGCCAGGCCGCTGGCCTTCAGGCAAAACTGAGCACTGGTGTCCTGGCTGCCTCAGCAAGCAGATTTGTTCTTCTGCGCTTTAATTAAATATGGAAATGACACACATATTGTTATCGAAATATAATCTTATTTTTGCAGAGTTTCCAATCTGCAGCTGACTCGAGCAAACACGTATGTAACAAATCAAACTGCAAGTCTTTCTGAGCAAACTGATATGTACATCAGAACACATTAACCTATTATTATTGCAAAGAACATGAATAAACATCAGTGTTTCGCTTGTTGTTGAATGTTGTGCTCGCTCACGCCACGTGTGTCGAGCTTGTCGTGCCACTGTACAAACATTTCCATTGTGCAGCAACTTTGGGGCACTGATAACCTTGAAACCACATGAAACCAGAGCCTGACATGTGAAGAGCCCGCAGACTATCACAGACGGCTCCCCTTTGTGGAAACAAGCCTTTCTCTCCATTGAGCAAACAGCCAATTAGCTATTATGGAGACTGACTGTGAGGATGTGTGTGCGACTGCTTTTTGTGGATGAGGTTACTGCCTCTTACCTCTATAGGTGGGACATCTGCTGAGGGTTTGTGTCCCTGGATAAGTACGAGCCGAGTGCGAGCCCAGCACCTTTTCAACCTGATCACATAGGTATTTAGCTCTTGGCCCGGGCTGGCGTTTTGTTTGTTTTATGTTCAGAGCAGGTGTTTTACAATCATTAGCGACTCCATTACGACCCCGGCTCTAAGTAGAAGACAAACAGTGGCCGTGCATCTATTCTCAATGGAACCATCTGGTGGCAAGGAGGAAAAATGGCTGTGTTTGGCACTAGTGTTTGCCAATGGTCACATAATTGTGTTTCAGAGGAGAGGAGGCAGATAGCAGACAGAAAAGCTGAAGTGCTGTGGGTTTTATAGAATGTTTCCAATGTCTTTGTCTGCTCAGCCAACATCCTGGTGTTTGTATTCATCTGTTTACAGTAGGGCCTAAATGTCCTTTTTATTTCCCAAAGAAAAGTTTTTGTAGGCGGTCAATAAATTTCACATTCACGGGGGACACAGAGCTTTCAGAGCTCTGGATAAAGCTGCACCAAGCTTCCGTTGGATTTATTCGCCGCTACCTTCGGTGTATCCACGAAGCTTCCCAGGCCCACAAACTGCTGTTAGCTTCAAATGTACGGACAGGTATTAAAGTTTAAAATGAAATGCGTCGATTCATATCCCACCTGCTCGGTGGATATTTGTGTGCAGGCATTTTCAGCCCACAGTGACAGACGCCACGTTTGATTGACTCAACCAGAGTTGGTCTCTTATCTGACGCTGCAAATCTGCACTTTCAGCAAAAATGTGCTCACGTTGACCCGAACCCAGCCAGTGGGTGTGGTCTGATCGTCTCAGTATTTGTTCTGAACTGACTATGGCCGGGGTTGGCTGTGTTTTTAAAAATGCTCTTTGTGTTTAGTCGTGTTGCTGTTTGCATGCAGTGTGCTGTTTGTGTACACAGCCTCTCAGGGCCCTGCTTGTTTGTGGAAAAGGCTGTCAATAGCGATAATTATTCCAAACAAAATGCTGCCCCCACTACACATAATTATGCCACTGATGCTAATTACTGTGTGAGTTATTAACGACTCATTAAACAATTACGGTCACCGTCAATGATATGCTAATGAATTTCACATGAAACATGTGTAAAAGTAACTGTGCAGGAAGGTGATGGATGGAGGGCCAGCACTCCTGCGTGCTCTCTGCGTGATCAGCCCAGCACATGTTCTGCTGAGCTTTGGCAGTTATTGCTAGGATTAATATATCACCTTACATGCATTCAGACGCAGGTATATGGGAAAAACATCGGTGTGTATTTTTACTCAGAATGGAAAATAATAATAATCATTGGGTATTTGCAGGAATATGCACGCCATTACGTAAAACCTCTTTAACACAAAGAGCTGAGTTGGTTTATTGTCTGCTCCCGGTAACGTCAGCACACGCAGCTTTTCAGCTCTCATTGCTAAAATAACATCGAAATGCATTCAGTCAAAAGACAAACAGTCAAAATGAACATTTTCCTGCTACAGGAGAAATATTGTTTCATTATTAGATACATTTGTTTATCTACAGTATTTACATCATCATGTCAAACTGGGATCATTAAATGTGACCCAGTGAGTTTTCATGTTTCCACTGCTGACTGGATATACTCCTTCGTTTGGACATAAAGAGCGTTCTTCATCACGTCTGATTCACTTTGTTTGCCTCTGAGGCGTCATCACTGCAGCAGAGGCCACTCCCATCAGAAGTGTTTGTTTGTATGTTAAAGGTCATTTTTCAGGACAGCTTTGCTCTGATTGGCAGGGACGTTCCCTCTAAGCAGACAGACTCATGTCCAGTTTCTTGCATAAACCAAATGTTAGGGGGATTTTGTGCCGCTGCAGCTGACATGATCATCCAGCAGTGCTGTGCCTGGACTGGCTGCCACTGCTTACAGAGTGATCCCAAGAAAACATTATTTAAATTATATAGCTATGTTGTCAGAATGAATTAGTGCTATCATACGAAGACGAGGCAGGATGTTTGGATTGGAGCTTTTATGCTGAGTTCTATTGTTCGATGAGCTGTGGCGGTGCAGCGATGGTTTATATGTGCCTGAGAAGTCGGCACAATGGAGTATTTCATCTAATGGCTAAATATCCCTCTGTTTCAAGTTCCTGCAGTGAGAACCTTGGGCAAATTGATGTATGTCTCCTCCTCCTCCTCCTCCTCCTCCTCCTCCTGGATTTATCCTCTTTTTTTCCCTCCAGCAGCATTATGGGTGGTTTTAAAATATTAATGTGAGAGTGCATTTAGCGGAGAGCAGCTCATGTGGGTATTCTCCTGTGACTCCCCATTCAGGTCACAGGGGAGCATCTGCCTGTTTCTCTGCCTGCCTGATTTACTCTAAATGCAACATTAAAGATCCTCTTTCCTTGTGGCTTCTGCATGCTCCATGTGATCGTTCCTAATGTTCACACAGAGACGCTACGGAGAGAGAACGCACACAGATGCACAAACATGTATGTATATGAAATAAAGTCCAATAACAGGACAGAATCACCGTGTTTTTAAAGCCATCCACTCATTTCTCAGAAGAGCTGCTCCACACAACACTGATTGGAACAGACTGGGTGTCATATCCAGTTAAAGCACCAGTCAGACAACACCACCCTCTGAGACACACACACACATGTTTGTACACAGATGAGCCTGAAAACAAAAACACTGAAGTGCATTAATTAAACAGAAACACTACACAAAAGGTCACAAAGGCAGGAAATACTACAATATTACCACAACATTCACAAAAGTTCCTTTTGTTGTGACGAGCTTAGCCTGCTAACTGGAGTGCAACACTGAGCGCATCAGCAGCAACAGCAGGCACAAAGTACAGCGATGGAAACGATCGTTCATCAGAAGACTTCATTTTGGCTCTGCAGACACTCTGCAGCACTCCGGGTTGCATTCAGGGGCAGGTGTGTGTCCTGGACATTTTGCAAATAAGATCAACACATTACAGCAAACGAACCAGTGACTGTAGCTTAAATTAACATGTCTGCATATTCATTATTATCACCAGTAATAGTAGGAGTTGTATTTCTAGTAGTAAAGTTCCCAACTTTGTTCATTCTCATTTAATTAATTTGACAGTTTGAGTGCATTTCTGTAACCCAGGATAATTTATCATATTAAAGCGTACATGGAATACAGTTCACTAGAATGTGAGTGAAGCCTCGATGATGTAGAAATACTAAAATGTGCTTTTTTATCTTTAGTTTTTTGTTATTTTATTCCATAACCATGACAACCAGCCAGCCAAAGAAATATTCTAACTTAGAAAAAGAGAGAAACTGTGGCGTGTTTCTGTTTTAATCTGCACTTCTGGAAAAGTCAAACACGTATTTTGTGTCGTTCATTCACAAAATGCAAAGCTTGGCTGAGATCTACTAAAAAAAAAAAAAGTTCCTTATTATAGAAAAAAATGTTTCTTAGCTCAAACACTGGCATCATAGTAAATCTATATTTTCTAAATGACCCCAAATCAGATGAAAGTTTGAGCTCTTTCTTCATCCTAAAGACTAAAGGACATAATGTGTCATATTCAGGATATGCAAGCATGTGACAGGTGATGTTCTCTGCATGACTGAACTCGCACTTAACAGTCGACCCAAACTCTGTCACTCTGTGCTGAAGCCACGTCCTCCATATCTGGCACACAGAGGAAAATCTGAGAAAAGAGATTTGAGATATTTAATCTGAATCTCAATCAAGGTTTAGAAATGACGATGCTGATAAATGCTGTTATTAAGATGACTCAAGTCTAATAGAAGCTGCTGCTCCTGCTCTCCAGAGTGACATAAAGGGAGCATCGTATGTAATTTGGTGTAAACAGTATGCTACACACAAAGTGTGCGGGCGCTATTTTAAACAAGCAGCAGGCTGAGAGCTGCGCAGCTCTTCAGGTGCTCAATAATTAACTGCGTGCTGCTCGCAGAGTGCCTGCGGTGTGGCGGAGGAAGTCAGGCAGAAGCTAGAAGCAGGGCGCCGTCGCTGTGTGTTTTCAGACTGCAGCTCTCTTGCTCTGTAACCTGCTTGTTGCAACATTGGACAGTGAGTCTCCTGTGCTCACTGCCGTGTCTCTTTGATAAAGACGGGATCTACCGACACATCATCAGCAAGCGTGTCTGCGATTCTGATTGCTGCCACTGATGAGGTGGTCCCACAGCACATCAGGATGGGGGGTGAACCAGATCTCGGTAGTCTTTGTGTCGGCATTAAAGTTTAAGGTCGCGTGGGCCTGTTTTACACAGCTGCTGATCCCTGACTGACGCTGAACTGGAAAGCAGCCATGGGCAACAGCATGTCAGACACCAGAGCGCTGGTCTCCAGGTGCTACGGTGCCACAAACAAGTGTTGAATGAGACCCACTGGGACCTGAAGCTACATACGCTAACATCGCCCTGTTGCTGTTAAGATGACTGCTGTACACCAGGACTCAAAGGTACGCACTATCAGTGTGCAGCACCATGCACCATGCACTCAGGGTTTGGACATTTCTCATGCTTAAACCACACATGTAAAATGCAAAGTCATACTTTAGGTATATCTAAAGGAAGCATTGAAAAAAGTAGCATAGCATAGAGCTGAGGAGGGCTGCTAAACTGTAACCAGTGAAAACACCAGTGCAGAGTCCAGAGTTTCCATCATTCACAAACCCTCTGTCAGTACAGACTGACAGCAGGCTGACACTAGGCTGCAGGCTAGTTGTTTTCAGATTTTTCTACAGAGCAAAGCTTTTTTGTGCTCGCATCATTTATTTAAACAAAAAAACGAACTCGGCAAAGGTTCCACCTGCAACGATTCTCTGAAAGTGGAAACATTTTTAAATCTTAGAGGAGAATATTCAGTTTGTTCAACTTTTACAGACATTATTCAAATAACACTACAGCAGATTTGTTACGTTCGTTGACCAGCTCGTGTTTGTCTGTGCTGACCTACCTGGACAGATGATCCAAATAAACTGACTGGCATTCAGGACTTTACTAACTACTCAAAGAGCTTTTGACTGCACATTTAGGCTTACTTGTTATACACTTGTGTCCATTAGCCTCAGGTGTCTTTGTGCTGTGGAAGGAAACCCGTGCAGGTAGCGTGACAACATGCACAGAAAGTGTCAGCCAATGAGGTGAAAGCAGGAACTGTCTTGTCATGAGGCAACAGTGCTAACCACTTGACGTTATCGATCAGTCTTATCATTGAAGATTGATTTCAGTAGATGAATGATTCCCAGCAAAGTGAGCAGTGTTTGGAATGTGTTCAGACTGGCCTCTGTGAGCAGGTATTGTGGATGCCAACACAAGACATCCAACATGAAAGGGTGGGTTTGTTTCTCGTTTCTATGATTTTACTTTAAGAAGAAAACCACTGAAATAACAGAGACCTTTCCCATGTGTGAGAAGCGCTGCATGCAGTTTCTTGGCCGGTGCAATGAGGCCCCGCCCCAGGCAGCGCTGACACACCGTCAAAGGCTGCAAAGGCTGATGCTGTCCGTCAGGTACGGCTGCATTATAATGGAACGTGTAACCTACTGCAACCATGCTTTTAATGTTGAAACGCTCGTCCATGTGTGCACTACACACTCATGTAATAACTCTGTGTGATATGTGCGCAGTAACGCCGACCGTCCATGCCCGGCTCCTGTATCCTTCGTTTGATGTGATTATTTCAGAGTCTATACCAGTGAAAGTGCAGCAGCCCTTTTGAGAAGAAAGTTCTACATTTTTCTTTTAGCTTGTGCTGAAATGAGCACATAATGAGAGTCTAGCAGCCCAACTTCCATTAGCCTACTTTCAGCCTCTTTTGACTGGCATCTGGCTGAATCCTACACATGCACACAACGAGCACAGTCATACAAGTCTGTACATTAATAGAAGAAATGATATCTCTTCATTAAAGAATCATCTTTCTCAATGGACAATCCTAGGCTTTGTGAATCGGTCTCCTCATGACCAAAACCACATCAATGCACTGAAAGAGAGGAAAAAAATGAAACATCCAAATTGCTACTTCAATCTCCAAGAGCTTTGAAGTGCTGTTTTCATCCCATTTTGACCAAAATAAATGTGTATTTTTATTATAGCGTGTGTCGGGAGGTTGCTAATGGGTTTGGAATAAAAGACAACATTTTGATTCAGCCAGGCGCTGGTGGCACAGAGACCCTTTTTACTTCAGCTCATTTTAAACCCAGAGCACTGCTGCTCCCCTATCATTGGTTGATCAAGTCAAAGATGACGACCCACTCAGTGTTAATGCTTGTCTGCAGTTAGAAATGATCCCCATGAACCAAATCAAAAGCCTGGCTCCCTGCTGAATAGATGCAGTGTCTTGTTCTGCTGCCTTCAGTTCGGGATCACTGCGACGTGCCCGTGTGAAAGACTGAGGGCAGCCATCCAAGGCTGTTTTCTCCTTCTCAGGAGGACACTCTGCTGTTCCCGAGGGCAAGCTTATTCACTGCCAGGACAAGTCAGATCTGCCGAACAAAGCAGAGGAGCCGATGAGGGGCCGCTGCTATTCGGAAGACATTCTGCACCGGCTATTAGAAAAAGTCATCATGTTTTATGTGGCCAGGAAAAGCAGAAGATGTCACCCGTTATTATTCCGAATATATAGCTGGATAATAAAACGGGAAATGTAATGTCTGTAAGATGTTTTGGTGGTAAAACACTGCTAATTATTGACAGGATAAAGCAGGAGGCTGAGAGACTAGAGACAGAGCAGCGAGGACCAAATAAGGACAGCTTTGTTTTCACTGAACCGTTTAAATGTTAAACTGACGAGCAGGTTTGCACAGACTGCACGTGTGCCTGCCGTTCCTCCGAAGCAGCCTCAGCAGGTAGCCTCTGTCCTTTGGACAGATGGAAAGATGAACAGTTAAAAAGAGGACACAGGTCTGCATATGCGAGGGAAAAAAGCCATTTTGTAAAGACTTTGCAGTTTGTTTGATTTGCCACGATATGCATGCATTTATGAATAAACACCCAAAGAAAACCAAAGTAATCTCAAACACGCGTGCACAACAGTTTCTCTGTTTTCAGCTGGCAGCTACACAAAGTTTGCAGGTAAAGAAGCAAACGTGATTAAAGTCCGAGCGGTCACATTCAGATGCCACAAAACGACAGATCATTGACGCCAGCAGCTGTTGTTAACACACCAAAGAAAAATCCTATTTGCCCCTTTACGGCAGCGACTGATAATGAGGGCTATTTACACAGCGCTCTAAACTTCCTACTCCGTCGGTCGTCTTTTTAAAGAGCTCTCGAGCTCTCGCTGGGTTTATCAAGATGAAGAGTGGCAGAGAGCTGAGTGCCGTGTTTGAGACCTCTGCGAAGGTCTCCTCTGGCTGTTTCTCCATTTGTCAAACTTGGCATCTTTATACACCATCTGAGCCAAAATGTCAAATGTTGCTTGAAAAGTTACTTCCTCTGTTAGGCCGTCGTAAATTTGGTACCTTTTAGGAAGGAAGCATGTAGAACATAAAGGACATGGACACCCGCCTGCTGTTTAAGGGCTTTAATTTATGCCTGTTTCCATGGCAACTATCTCCTTGGTCTTTGCTAAAGCAGTCACCTGACAGGGGTCCATTAGCAACTGTGTCTTCTGCCTGTTAAGGAAATGCATGTGTATCAGTGCATATAGGGTGCTAGTGTAAACAGGGCATCTGTCAGACTGTCATTCTGCCACCTTTAAGCGAAGCTCAAAGTCTGCTCACACAGGATGTTCATGAAGAATCGTTTGTCTTTACGCTGAAGTCGGCACATATCTGCTTAAGGTCAAAACTAAAAGGAGCCAAGTTTACAGTGTCACCAGCCTGTGCTAAAATCCTATTAAACAAGACGCATGCAGCACATCACAGACCGTCTCAGAGAGGATCGGGTTTTTATTTAACATTTGGTTTTATTCGGAGTGTTTTTGTGTGTTACAATAATTATGTTTGCTACACGGGACCACCGAGAGGCAAGCTGCCAACCAGAGATGGGCAGTAACGCGTTACAAGTAATGCGTTACTGTAATCCGATTACTTTTTCGAGTAATGAGTAAAGTAAGGGATTACTATTGCAAAAAAGGTTACTGTTACATTCCCATAAGCACGCCGCTTACTAAAACCGTGATTTTTTTTGTGAGAATGTCTCATGACAGTGACGTAAGCGAGTGCGACGTTCATGGCAACAGCTGTGTGCAGATCAACAATGGATCATATATCGAGTGCAGAGAGAGTATGAGCGTGCAGCGTTTTGAGTTTGATTCCGTAAAAAGTGACAAAAACATTAGCGTCCGTTGTGCGTGGGAAGAAAACTTCTTTTTACAGAGAAAAAACCCCTAAACTTCCGAGCAAATACGCTGCCGCTGGAATGTGACATTCACAGAGAAGCTGCCGTATCCTTCCACTGACCGCTGCGGCACACCTGCACCAGGGCAAACCTCCGCCTGCCCCACTCCTGCTTTACAGGTGAAAATAGAGCAACAGGACCGCTGAGTCTTTGACTTTATTTATTTTCTGCTGTGTTTTACTCGCATCTATTTGAGAGAGTGAGTGTAAACACAAAAAAATATTATTTTATGTGCTGGAATGTGTAGAAAATAGGTTTAAATGTTAAACTAATTTCTTCCAGTCAGAGAATGTTGCAGATAATTAAATTTTTGCTTGATGCATAAAGTTAAAAGATTAAAACTAATAAAACAAGTTTTAAAAAGAGACTTTTCCATTTGATTACATTTTGTATGATGGATTATGCAGAAAAAGTAGAATTGGGCTGAAAGATCTATCGCTTTATCACCTCTTCAGGTTGTAAATCGTGTTTTTAAAAAGTAACTAAGTAACTAATTACTTTTGAAAATAAGTCATCTGTAAAGTAACAGGATTACTTTTTGGGGGAAGTAATCCGTAATTAGTTACTGATTACTTTTTTCAAGTAACTTGACCAACTGCCAGCTATCACAGCTATAACTGATTGCTTCGATATGTACATGCACTTATCCAGAAGAGTCGGTAACTTTGTTCCTGGGAACTGTGGTTTGATCCAGAGCTGGGGGTTGGTGCTGGGCCAGGGTTGAGCCTGATGAGTGTTAAGAGATTAAAAAGCTTGCACACACTCCAAACTGAAAGACAAAATAGGATCTGTGACATTTCCTTAAAAAACACATCTGACATCATTTTTCTGTCCAAAACAATGACTCCAGTCTCTTTAACTGGGACGTTGGTGGCGGGATTAAAACCAACTGGTTGAAGTGAATGGAGGCTGGTTTTGTAAACACACAGATTCTTAGAGAACCTTTTCTGGGCTCTCTCCTCATTCACTCTAACACGCACACCACGACAGATCCATCAGAGAGACCTTCCCGTGAGACGACCTGCTCCACCTCCTGAGCTACAGCCAGTGTTGGTTGGAAACTTTGAGACTGGTGGTGATCTCTATGCCAGTGCCAGACTCTTCAGCCATTCCAAATAAGGGAAATGTGGGGAGGAGTAAAACTCAAATGAGTTCAAATCACACTTTTTCATTAATAAATTATTTTAACTTTCATTTATATAACAGAGAATGTTACGAGGTGGTAATTCAAATCATAATTTCATAAATAGCATGTTAGCCTGTTAGCCTGTTAGCAGTGCTGACGATGATGTTTCTCTCCCTTTTAGGGGAAAGCTGTTGATTTTAATAACACAGGTTCACATACAAATAGTAGCTTCACCAACGTTTGCATGCGAGCTTATTTGATCATAAAGCATGCTCACAGGGAACGCAGAAAACAGACGCTCATATTTATTCCATTTGTGAGAAAAGACACAGATAACTATGTTAGTGTGCTTCGCGGAGACCTCCCACTGTTTCTTAAAGAGCCACACGTATTCTTCATGTGTTCACAGAGTGTGATGTTAGATAAAGAACCAGTCCACTTACTGGTGGGACTGGGGCAGCTGTGGTACTGTTGGCTCTGTTCGAGGTTTGTGTGTTCTCCTCGTAGCTCCGGGGTTCCCCTGGGGGCTCAGGCTTCCTCCCAAACTGTTAGAAATGTTTTGCTCCTTTCTAAAATTGGCATTTATAAATTGCTCATTGGATATAAAGAATGCTCAAACACACAGAGCAGTGTGTGCTAGGGTCCCAGGGTTTTTTGCATGTTGTCATTTCCTGGGTGTAACATGGACATGAGTTCATTTTCTTTAGCATTTATTTGGTCCTGTTTATATTCTGGTTCTTCTTCCTGTGTTTGTTCCCCGTGTGCGGGTCTCTGTGTTTCCTGTGTCTCAATATCCACTTCCTGTTTCACTCTCCTGTCTCGTGCATGTCGTGTTCATTTCCTTTCCTTGTTACTCCTGATTGGCTCCCGCTGTGTTTCCCCCTTCACCCTGCTGCATGCATTGTCTCAGTCGTCCCTGTTGTGTTTGTCAGAGTGCTGTTTAGTTCCCTAGTCTTTGTTCCCTGGCGCTGGTTGAGTTTAGTTGGTGTTGAATGTGTTTCCGGTTGGATTAGCTTTTGTTTACCTCCAGCTTCCTCTCTGCGTCCACATTTGGGTCGTCCTTCACTCATCAAACACAACAACATGGTATGAAGATGTATGCTCGTGCTGATAGTTGTGTAAACAGTAATTCTGTTGGTTCACCAGCATCTGTACATGACGCCCGTCTTCATGTTTCGTCTCGACACTTTCGTTCGTACCAGAACACTACAGCTACAGGCTTCTCCTATGTCGCTGTGCTGCTCGTGCACTTTTCTCTGACCTGCTGTGAACGCTGAAGATCCTGCTGAGAAAATCATATTTCAGCATTTATTTGGAGTTTATTACTGGGCTCTTCAAATCAGATTTACAGCTGCATTTCCAAACACAGCAATGTCATGTCTGACTGAATATTTTGCCTCTCAATAAAACTATTTCACACTGTTACGTTTAGTGTATTACCATAATTATAATATTACAGTGAAGCAGCTTAAATGCCAAATCACAACTGTGTGGAGAAAAAAACCAAAGTGCTGTTCCACATGAGAGAATGGTAAATGGTAAATGGCCTGTATTTATATAGCGCCTTACTAGTCCCTCAGGACCCCAAAGCGCTTTACATATCCAGTCATCCACCCATTCACACACTGGTGATGGCAGCTACATTGTAGCCACAGCCACCCTGGGGCGCACTGACAGAGGCGAGGCTGCCGGACACTGGCGCCACCGGGCCCTCTGACCACCACCAGTAGGCAACGGGTGAAGTGTCTTGCCCAAGGACACAACGACCGAGACTGTCCAAGCCGGGGCTCGAACCGGCAACCTTCCGATTACAAGGCGAACTCCCAACTCTTGAGCCACGATCGCTTGATTTGGGCTTACCTGTGCATCAGCAGTCTTAATTAGCACAGATATTACATCTCAGCTTCCATCTCACATCACTGAGACCATGAAGTCCTGTCGCTGCCTTTAACTGCTCCAGTTCCTGCAGCTTATTGTGTCGTGTCTTTGCTCTAATGAACTCCACGTATGGATCAATGAGTGCCAACAGATCCAACTGCTACAGTTTAGATATAGTTACTGTTACTGTAAATAGTAACCTGGAAGCTGGGATATATTCTCCAGTCTCTCTGGTACTCTCCACCACATCTGAAGAAGCAGGCCACCTTCCCCACCTCAGCTGTAGGCTCACAGTGTGGATCACAGGCTGTACAGCAGGGAAGAGTACTGATGCCACCCTCGTGTCTTCAACCGGGTCTGGATTCACAGAGCCTCCATCTCCAAAAACAACACCTCACAGTTCCTCGCCAACTGAGCTCAGTCTGAGTCTTTTCTTTCTTTTTTAACTATAACACTCTTTTTTGGGGGGGGATTAGAAGAATGAAAACAGGACTCGTGTGTGAACGAGAGGGGGCAGGTGCAAAGGTGAGGAACAGAGCTGGTGACGGTGGATAAGTTTACGTTCCTGGAGTCAAGCATCTAGAGGAACAGCAAGAGACGTGCAGTGAGTGTCGGGGTGATTTGTGATAGCAGCATATCGAGACCTGCTATGAGGTATGCTTCGGAGACGGTGGCACTGACAACAGGACAGAAGGTCGAGCTGAAGATGCTCAGACCGTCGTTGGGAGCGAGCAGCATGGACAGGATTAGAAATGATAGAGGTTCAAATCCTCTGGACACGTGCAGACGAGTGAGAGAGGATACACTGGACAAAGGATGATGGAGATGGAGCTGCCAGGCAGGAGGAAAAGAGGAAGATCATAGAGGAGGTTCTTGTAGTGAAGGACATGCAGGTGCTTGGTGCAACAGAGGATCCAGGGACAGGGTCCCATACAAGCATCACGCCATTCACATTAAATGTATCCATAAAAGTAGAAAATTTATTTCTACTAAAATAAAATAAAAATATATACTTTAATTAAAAACACATATATCATTTAGAGATGCAACAATTACTTAGTTAATCAGCTGATGAGTCCCATCATATCTTCTGACCACCACCACCAAAGTGCTCATACTGGGGCTGTCTAAATGTTGGAGTTTTCTCTGTATTATTGTACAATCTTAACTTTAGAGCACGATGAGGCAGCTGTTGTTTTGGTGCAATGTAAATAAAACTGAACCTCTGTTTTTGAGGCTAAAAACCTTCTATATAATTATTAAACTCCGACTCTTTCCCACACGCGTGTCTCTTGTCCCTTTGCTCTCCTCTCCTTATCCCTGGCCGGTTGCAGTAGATGGCTGTCCCACCATGAGCCAGGATCTGATAAAAGCAGTGCTGTTCCATCAGGACAAGCAAGGCAACCAGTGCTGGTCTAGTGAAATCTAAAAACAGACATCAATCAAACTGTATCAAAGTGAAAGAAATCTCTCTCCTTTCATGTCAAACAACATTCTGTCAAAGCTTCTTGTCTGTTTGCAGCCATGCTTTACATCGTTGCCACCTTGTGGCCACCTACGGTCGCTGAAAGCATGTTTGTCTTGGATCCCATTGGAAACTGTAGCCGTCTCCATTTTATGGGCATATTTGTCTCCCATTAACAAAGGCTTGAGCTTGTCAAGCTGAGGGGCCAGGAGCTTTCTCTGGCTGTTTGCACATTCACATTGTGGAAAAACTTCTGGTCTTTGACGGGAGACTGATGGACGATTAGCATGCTAGACAGGCTCCCACTGGCTCTGCTTTCACTGCTCTCAGATCAGTTACGAGTCACGCTTTGTGTGGAAACAGAGCTCCTAACAGAAGTTTTCTCTTAACCAACACGTGTGATACAGAAGCAGTATGAAAAGGGTTTTAATAAGTCGCTTCAGTATGTTACCAAAGAAATCAACTGGAACAGGCTCAGCCGGGTTTCTCAAATGTGCAACCAAAGCTCCACCTTCAGTTTTCATTATCATTCTTAGATTCTGACAGTCAACCATGTCACAAAGCGCTCGAGCATTTTAATTCTTTGAATTGACTTTATAAAGAATATATTTTAATATACTTCTTTCAAAATCATAATTTAGGCCTGTGTTTCCAAACTCCAGCGCACACTGATTATTGCGGTTATGTCTCTAATATTACGGACAATTTACCCTGCAAATAAACCATCATGACTTTGCTGCTGTTGTGAATTTGTGCCATATAAATAAAAGTGAAAATTGAGTATTATTATTGGAAAATTAAACAGTTTGTTAATGGTTTCATGGTTTTCAGTCATTTCAGAGGAAATCCATCACCACTAAATTCAGGACATTTATGAATTTACACTAATGTGATTTTAACTTCTCAGCCCCTTTCAATGATTTGGGCGTTCTCAATGTTTGTTTCCTGTTCCCATCATACATGTTATTAATAGAGAATCTCAAACCCCTGTGCAGCCTCTTCCACCTGCTGCAGCCTGAGGGCCCTGAGCTTTGCAGGTATGGAGACCAGCTCCACACAGCACCTGTCAAGCACACAGGGCTGCGCTTGTGCGCCGATGAATCCACTTTTATTTCTTTGTTGATATAATGGTTAAGGCTTTTGTTACAGGCTGTGCAGCAGCCCTGCGAGCACTGACAGCAGCCCATTCCTTCATTTTCATTACAGACGCTGTACCCAATCAAATCTCTTAATGCAACAGGACCCTCCCCTACCCGACGCTGTGAGCTCCTGCAGCCTGAACATGAGAGAAAGGCTGTGAAAATAAAAATAAAAGCAGCAAAATGTGTCCAAAAAATGTATTTCAGCTCTCACTAATATATCTAAAGTCCACATGAGGCCACGTCCCATTTTAAGCACCATCGTCAGTCTTTTGTTCATATTTGTTCGGCCACCTTGAATTAACCTTCATATTTATACAGATGCAGTGTTTCTAACACCATCCCAGCACGGCTCTGTCCATCCTGGATGAACCTGGACTGGTTACATCTGCTTCTCACACACTTTGTAAATGTGAACAGTTGATTAACACGTTTATTCTTTGGGAATTAGAAATAAGCAGTTGTTGTTTATAAACATCGATGATAACTAGCTGTAATTTCATAAATGAAGTTAAACTTCAATAAACAGCATGTGTAAATATTCTGAGTGCTAATATTCCCGTCTGCTGTCCGTGGACTCTGTACACGACATGTGACATGACGCTAAAATAGACCGAAAAACCTGGATTTAAATATTTGTTATATTTTGGTTCTAGTAATTCTGTGTCTTTTCTATTGAAAGTATTATGTGTGCAGAAACCTGGTTGGATTTTGTCTGACTCTGCAAATTATTTGCTGATTTGTGTTTTGGCATTTTCTTTAACAGACGTGGAGCCTTTTGCTTTATGGTTCTCAGATGTCCACGGTGCTCCATTTTTATCTCTGTTACACCAGGACACGCAGCACGTTAGCCCCACCCTGATACTCTGAGAAATCCCTGATCGATGACTGGAAAGCACTGAAAACAATAAGGAACAAATACAACAAGGTCAAAATACGACACAATAGAATAGAAGCTGTAAATATACTGTAAAATCTACTAAAGCCTGAAATTTTACTCTGTTGATTTTTATAGTTTTGGTGTAATAATCGTATCACTGATTTACTGTTAAAATAAAATTAAAATAAAATAAATTAATAAATAAATAATAAATAACAATAATAAATTAAAATAAAAAAGGCTCAAATTGTCAAATAGTCTCTTTTTTTCACTAAAGAGAAAAATTATTTTAAAAATCCCTTTAAGGACCTTTAACACCGGTTAATGTTAGTGTCTAATTTTATTTTATTTTTTATAAATGAATGTGAGTCGTCACAATAGGAGATATTGTTGTTATTATTGGATGTTCATGTTTTTACAGTGTTACAGACACACTCTGCTCACTCTGCTGTTACGAGCAGGAAACTGCTTCCAGGAAGAAACACGCATTCCCTGTTTAAAGCTGGATAAACGACAGGATTATGTTTTCACCAACGTTTCAAGTTGTTTATGAGGGCAGCAGGATATTCTAACCACCTACAGGCGCTGGAAACATCTACTCATACGTGCCACATGTATGTACATGTACTGTACAGCTCCAGGCGGCTCTGACACAGAGTCAGCAGCCGGCTGCAGAGCAGGTCCACGTACACCCACTCCTGCACTAATCACACACATTAATGAACAGTCTCCTTCTACGAGGGAGGCAAACGTAAAGCAGCCTCTCACCTCATCTTCTCCCTGCTATCATGACAGTTTGTTGACTTGTGTCGTCAGATTAGAAAGTGAACTTAATCCACACACATGCAGGCTTTTCAGTGTTATTAACACATCCTAATGGCTGAATTTGCCAGATGTCTAAATCTCCTGGAGCCGGCCCAAATATCTGTGACAGCTCGTCTTTAATGTCTAAAGACAGGAAAACACACTGGTGCAGCGGGACCATCAGGTCAGGTCACTGCATGTTTTTTCCTTTGAAATCAAATTGCAGACGTGTGTGTGAAACACATTTGATTAAAATAAACATCATTTACACTTAAACTCAAAGCTTTTTAATGATTAGCGCGTGACTGATTACCTTTGCCTTTTATTTTGGAGACTTTGCTGAACTCCTAGAATAACACCGTCATTTGTCACACATATTATATCCCACAGTGATAGAACCCTGATAATTTACTACAACACACC